>NW_021291638.1:0-6400 GCF_002162155.2 Triticum dicoccoides
CTCGAATGAAAATAATGCCTCTTTGCACACAAAAGCATAGCAAACAGATTTGCTGAAATCTAGCTCATCAATATCAGATTTGGTGGCAAATAAACATGCACTTTTCAATTTAATTTCAGAAGCAACACTAGATGGTTTATTATTAGGCTTCATTTGTTGCTCAAATTCTTTTGCCACAATCTGATTTTCACTCTTATTCTTCTCTTGTTTTGCTTTATTAGCTCTATTAATATCATCTTTCAAAATAGAATCAGGAGTCATAGGAAGCAAACTAATATTTTTATCCTTATGAACAAGAGTATACTGATTGTTTCTACCATGGTGTACAGAATTTTTATCAAATTGCCATGGTCTACCAAGTAATAAGGAACATGCTTGCATAGGTACCACATCACAATCAACATAATCAGCATATGTAGATATACTAAAATGCATACAAACAGTACGTGTTACCTTAACCTTGCCGCTGTTGTTGAACCATTGGATGTAGTAAGGATGTGGATGTGGTCTTGTGGTGAGAGAAAGCTTCTCCACCATCTCCATGCTAGCCAAGTTGTTGCAGCTCCCTCCATCTATGATGACGCGCACAGAACGTTCTTTCACAACTCCCTTGGTATGGAACAAATTGTGCCTCTGATTTTGCTCAGCTTGTCTGACCTGCACACTCAAAACACGTTGAGCAACTAAACATTCATACCTGTCAGTGTCTTCAGGAGCCATGTATTGCATCTCATGATCAGAATCATCTCCACCATGTTCTTCACGCGTAATAAGAGCCAAAGTCTCCTCATCATAGTCACTAGCAGACTCATATCCACCATCCGCGGTAGCAATCATCACACGCGGAGATTTGCATTCTCTCGCATAATGACCTCCTCCCTTACAACGACGACAAATAATATCACTTGTGTGCCCTGTTGATGCCATGGAAGAAGAACTCTGTGCAGGCCCAGCAGGTGCGCTCTTGGCAGATAATGGTGGTTGTGCCTGTTTTCTTGTATCACGACTGGAGGAGGCACGTGATTGAGGTGCTTGTGCAGTTGAAGTAGAAGATGCACGCGGTGTCCATGATGAAGGTCGGCCTGCAGAAAAGTTAGTTCGCGCCAATGCTTGTCGATCCTGCACTTCACGTTCAGCTTTACAAGCAAGATGGAATAAACGAGTGATATTAGTATACTCCTTATAGTCTAGAATGGTCTAAATCTCTCTATTTAATCCACCCAGAAAACGTGCAAGCATAGCTTCATTCTCCTCAACAATACCACATCTAATCATGCCAGTTTGTAATTCCTGATAATATTCTTCTACAGAATTTTTTCCTTGTCTTAAGCGCTGTAATTTTTGAAGCAATTCACGTTGATAATATGGTGGAACCCAACGAGTACGCATAGCAGTTTTCAAAGCAGCCCAAGTAGTTGGAATAGGATATAATCTATAATGTTCAGACCACCATACACATGCAAAACTAGTGAAAGCACAAACAGCAGCAGCAACAGCACACCTGGATAACTTAATATCTGCAGCAAAGTACTTAGTAGCAAAGTAGTATGGAAGTAACGGTAACAGTAGAAAATGTAACATTAGCAGTTTTGTAGTATTTGTAACAGTAGCAACGGTAAAGTAAATAAGCAAGGAGCAATATGTGGAAAGCTCGTAGGCTTTGGATCAGTGATGGATAATTATGTCGTATGCGGTTCATCATGTAACAGTTATAACATAGGGTGACACAGAACTAGTTCTAGTTCATCAATGTAATATAGGCATGTATTCTGAATATAGTCATACGTGCTTATGGAAAAGAACTTGCATGACATCTTTTGTCCTACCCTCCCGTGGCCCTTGCCAGGGCAGCCTCAGCAGCCCCGGCAAGCCTCTTGCAGGGGCAGCTCGCCCACACCAGCGGAACAAGCCACCGTCGAGCCCACAGTCTCCAACGCCAACAACCACGTTGGACCAGGGCTCAAGGGGCACCTCCATGGTGGCATGCAGATCTTTGTGAAGACAAAGAATATTCAAGATCAGATGGGGATTGAGAGGCAACAATCCTCATCGAGATTTTTGCCAAAGAAACCCACAAGACCCCCAGCAAGATCCTTGCCGGGGACGCCAGCGCACCACGGCAAGACCCTTGCCGGGCCACCCGACAGGACCTTTGCCGAAGGCGACAGCGGAGCCGCTGCCAGGCCCGCACCAACCAGATCCCCACCGCCGCTCACATGCAGCTGTCAGCCCAACCAGCTGGGCAGGCACCGGCGTGGCGACATGCAGCTTCTAGGCCAACTCAGCACACACCTGCGTGGCGGCATGTAGATCTTCGTGGAGGCTCCACCACCGCGCCACCTCAGCTGCTTGCCTGCCTACATGGCGCGGCATGCATCGCTGGCCAGGGAGCGTGTCGAAGCGAGGAGGAGCAGCGACGGACGGGACGGGCCTCGCCCCCGTCCCCGATAAAGTGAAGGTACACCTAAGCCACACATTAAATGCGTCTTGTCCTGTAATACGAGCGATAAGCTCGCAGCACTGTAGGCCTTTCCACCTCCTGTGTGCCACTGTGGCAGCCCCTTTCGCCTATAAAAGGATGCCCAAGGCGTACTGGAAAAGGATTCGGCTCTTTCGAACCACACAACACCCGTAGCTAGTTCGAGTGCTGAAGAACACCGAATACATCCACTAAGCAGGAGATGGCGCCCCCCTTTTGGATCCGAGGGGAGAAGTAATGGCGGAAGAGCGCCATGTTGGGGTGCACCCCGGCGAAGCCCTCGCAAAGGTGTGCAAAGAGAGCCATGCACGCCACGACATTCGGAGTGAAATCCAGAAGGTGAAAGACGTAGGTGTGCATGATGTCCTTGAAGAAATCAGAAAAGGGGGGACAGAGCCCGCAGGAGAAGTAGTCGACGAAGAAGGGGTACCGATTTGGGGCGGCCCTGGTGCTGGCAGGAACGACATGTGTGGGTGGATGCCCCGTCTTCTCTCCTTCCGTCTTCACCCCCCACAGATCTTTGAAGAACTCCCGGAGCTTGGGAACCTCAACCGTCGAGGGAAAGTAGGCGAACTGTGCCCGTCGCGCCACCAACTCGCTCTCCGGCTGCTCTGCCGCCCCGACGTCTTTAGCCACTCCCTTGCTTTTGGTAGATTTGGGCGCCATGGCGGTTACGAGAGGCAAGAGAGCAGAGGATGGCGGGAGCACAGCGATGGTGGACGAAGATAGGGGGCTCAAGAAGTAGGAAGAAAGGGGGCGGTGGTTCTAATATTGGAGAAAGCGCAAGGAGGGGGGTAAAGTGAGCAGTGCGCCCGTGGTTATTCCTTTTTATAGGGAAGGCGCGGGCCGCCTCCTTTCCCATTAACTGCGATACGATGCATGCGTGCGGGAACTGTCCCACGCTTGCCTCCCACGTCACGCACGCTCCTCCACGACGCACGTTCAATGCGGGTCGTGGGGAAGCATAGCGGATGGAACAGTTACCACAGTAAAATCCGCCCCGCCTGCCCATGCACCGTTCTGGGCTTGGCCCAACAATGTGTCGCGCTTATGTGTGGCCCAGGCCCGGGGGCTCATGTCGGTGTACAAAAGTAGGGGCTCTCCTTTTGACCCCTTTACTTGTGCACGGGCAGTTGGAGCCACGCGCCATGGCCGCACATAGCAGGGCAAAGGAGGTAAGCCGGAGAGAAGCCGAAGGCACAAGACAAACACGGCAATGTCAAGGACCAAGGCAACAGATATCGGATGGGCGAAGCAGGTTTCCCCGGCAAGGCCCTTGCGGGGCAGCCTCAGCAGCCCCGGCAAGCCCCTTGTCGGGGCAGCTCGCCCACACCAGCGGAACGAGCCACCCTCGAGCCCACGGTCTCCAACGCCAACAACCACGTTGGACCAGGGCTCAAGGGGCACCTCCATGGTGGCATGCAGATCTTTGTGAAGACAGAGAATATTCAAGATCAGATGGGGATTGAGAGGCAACAATCCTCATCGAGATTCTTGCCAAAGAAACCCACAAGACCCCCGGTAAGGATTCTTACCAAAGAAACCCACAAGACCCCCGGCAAGGACGCCAGCGCACCACGGCAAGACCCTTGCCAGGCCACCCAGCAGGACCCTTGCGTAAGGCGACAGTAGAGCCGCTACCAGGCACGCACCAACCAGATCCCCACCACCGCTCACATGCAGCTACCAGCCCAACCAGCTGGGCAGGCACCTGCGTGGCGACATGCAGCTTCCAGGCCAACTCAGCACACACCTGCGTGGCGGCATGCAGATCTTCATGGAGGCTCCACCACTGCGCCACCTCGGCTGCTTGCCTGCCTACATGGCGCCGCATGCATCGCTGGCCAGGGCGCGTGTCGAAGCAAGGAGGAGCGGCCACGGACGGGACGGGCCTCACCCCCTTCCCCGATAAAGTTAAGGGACACCTAAGCCACACATTAAATGCATCTTGTCCTGTAATACGAGCGATAAGCTCGCAGCACTGTAGGCCTTTCCACCTCCTGTCTGCCACTGTGGCAGCCCCTTTCGCCTATAAACGGAGGCCCAAGGCGTACTGGAAAAGGATTCGGCTCTTTTGAACCACATACCACCCGTAGCTAGTTCGAGAGCTGAAGAACACTGAATACATCCACTAAGCAGGACTAGGGTTTTGCGCATCCTCGCGGCCCGAACCTGGGTAAACGATCCTTGTGCCAACTACTAATCCTGCTCTTTTCACAACCCCGCACCCTGCAACCGTAGTAGGGATTCTTGTGATCCCATAGGTGTCGTGTCACAGACACTTGGCGGCGGCTCCGTATCGTAAAACGCGATGAGACTTTCTCTCTGATTTTTTTTCTCCACGAAAACAAATATATGGAATTGGAGTTGAGGTCGGTGGACGTCCAAGGGGCCCACGAGGCAGGGGGCGCGCCGTCGGGGGGCGCGCCCCCACCCTCGTGGACAGGGTGTGGGCCCCTTGGTGCTGATTCTTTCGCCAGTATTTTTTATTAATTCTGAAAAGTTGCTCCGTGGATTTTCATGTCATTCCATTTATGCACAAAAATAACACAATGGCAGTTTTGCTGAAAACATTGTTAGTCCAGGTTAATTCCATTCAAATCATGTAAATTAGAGTCCAAAACAAGGGCAAAAGTGTTTGGAGAAGTAGATACGACACAGACGTATCAACTCCCCCAAGCTTAAACCTTTGCTTGTCCTCAAGCAATTCAGTTGACAAACTGAAAGTGACAAAGAAAAACTTTTACAAACTCTGTTTGCTCTTGTTGTTGCAAATATGTAAAGCCAGCATTCAAGTTTTCAGCAAAGATTATGAAGTAACCATATTCACAATAACACTTAGGTCTCATGTTTACTCATATCAATGGAATAATCAACTAGCGAGCAATAATAATAAATCTCGGATGACAACACTTTCTCAAAACAACCATAATATGATATAACAAGATGGTATCTCGCTAGCCCTTTCTGAGACGCAAAACATAAATGCAGAGCACCTTTAAAGATCAAGGACAGACTAAACATTGTAATTCATCGTAAAAGAGATCCAGTCATAGTCATACCCAATATAAATTAATAGTAATGCATGATGATAGCGGCGCTCTTCAGCGGGTGCTTTTTAATAAGAGGGTGATGACTCAACATAAAAGTAATTAGATAGGCCCTTCGCAGAGGGAAGCAGGGATTTGAAGAGGTGCCAAAGCTCGATTTTGAAATAGAGAGGAATAACATTTTGAGCGGTATACTTTCACTGTCAACATAACAACTAAGATATCTCGATATCTTCCATGCTACACACATTATAGGCGGTTCCCAAATAGAATGGTAAAGTTTATACTCCCCCACCACCAACAAGCATCAATCCATGGCTTGCCCGAAACAACGGGTGCCTCCAACTAGCAACAATCCTGGTGGAGTTTTGTTTGCAATTATTTTGATTTGATTTGATCATGGGACTGGGCATCCCGGTGACCAGCCATTTTCTCATGAATGAGGAGCAGAGTCCACTCCTCTTGAGAATAACCCGCCTAACATGGAAGATACAGACAACCCTAGTTGATACATGAGCTGTTCGAGCATACAAAACAGAATTTCATTTGAAGGTTTAGAGTTTGGCACATACAAATTTACTTGGAACGGCAGGTAGATACCGCATATAAGAAGGTATGGTGGACTCATATGGAATAACTTTGGGGTTTATGGAGTTTGGATGCACATGCAGTATTCCCACTTAGTATAGGTGAAGGCTAGAAAGAGACTGGGAAGGAACCAACTTAGAGAGCGACAACAGTCATGAACATGCATTAAAATTAATCAACATCGAGTGCAAGCATGAGTAGGATATAATCCACCATGAACATAAATATCGTGAAGTCTATGTTGATTTTGTTTCAACTACATGCGTGAACATGTGCCAAGTCA
>NW_021291639.1:0-1466 GCF_002162155.2 Triticum dicoccoides
CATAATGCGATGGCGGGGCCATTGGTGCCTCCGGCGGAGGCGGCATTGGTGTCTCCGACGCCGGCACGGGAGCTTAATGCACCCGGGTGTACGCCGGCCGGCACCTCTTCAGCAAGCGGCCGCTCCGTCAACTGCACGCCCGCCGTTGGCGGTGCCTCGACATTAGCCGAGCTCGACGTCATCATCACGGTAACTAATTAAGCCTCTCTCGGCCGAGGACTTCATCTCCTTGCCTTTGACTGGGCATCCCTGACGCCCTACATGTTTTCGCAGGGCGCCGCCGACGTTCCGTGCACTCTCCTCCACTTCGTGAACAACGAGTTGGTCGATGTCGCCAAGGGCAAAATCGTTCAACCGGGCAACCCCTTGTTCCACGGTACCCAGATGCCACCCAACTTGTTTAGGGTTCAACTAGTTCGGGTGCTGCCAGGCTGCGACGACTTGTTACCTCCGATTCGACCCGTCGGGGCCGAGATGATGACGTGATGACCCTCAGCGCCTGCCTGAGCTGGCCCCTGCTTTGGCCGAAGAGCCAGATTCGTTTGGGGGCGGGGGACACCACCCCAAAGACAACTCCGCCAGTCGTGCCGGCGCCAAGTCGGCCCCATGGCAAGACCGCCGTAACGGTGCCGGACATCCCTATGCCATTGGATCCAAACATGCATATGGCACAGGATCAGAACGACGATGACGACGATGATGATACATTTGGCAACGTCGATCAGTACTTTGCCGAGCATGGGTACGATGGCGACTTCATGGGGCCTCCTTCTCAAGAACCAAACCCAACAAAAGACGTGTGCGATCTAGCTCGTACCGCGGAGAAGCCAAGTTGCAACAGGCGCCGTCTGGCGTTCAGCTCTCAGGAGACGCCTCCAGCTGCCGACTTCACCGAGCCTCAGATAGGCGAGGTGCGAAATATTATCAGCCCCAACACACTCAAGAAGGCGGTCTGTGAGCAGAACTCGGTCCCATTACAGGAGAAGAAGAAGGCACACGAAAGAAAGACTAAGAAGGGTGCGAGCCAGCCGGCACCAAGTACGATCCGTGCTCAGGACGGGCCACCTTCACCGCAGGATATCTCGAGGAGGGTGCATGTGGCGGGTAGGGCGATGCTACCACCAAATATGCTCAATGCTGCAACCGGTGCTATGCGGAGTCTGCACGACAGTGTTCTTTCTTTGGAGAAGCGGCGTCTCAGAGAGAAGGATGTGGCATACCCGGTTTTCGTGGCCAAGGTGCCAGAGGGCAAGGGCTTTGTGGATGGCGACATCGGGGGTACGATCGTCCTGCGGTTTGATGACATCTTTGCTATGTTTAACCTTCATCCGCTGCACTACACCTTCGTTCGGCTATTTTCGCTGAGTATGGAGATGCGGATCATTCGCGACAAGACCCCGGACATCGTGATAGTCGACCCCTTCTACATGCGTGCCAAGATCTTGGGCAGCGCTGGGGACCGGCAA
>NW_021291640.1:0-1592 GCF_002162155.2 Triticum dicoccoides
CGGTGGTGCTGGTCGGCCGGTGGCACGTCCCCGGCCCAGATCTGGGCCCGTATGGTCCCTTCTGGGTCCTTGCGGGTCGGCTCCGGCGCGACCGCGACGCTCTCTGTATGGGGAGGCAGGGGAGCGGCTTGGACTGGGACAGCAACGTCGACGGCGTGCCAGCTGTTGCACGGAGGCGGGAGCTGTCCGGGCCTTTGAGGGCCCGGCCGGGCCTGTGGGGCCACGGGCCCGGTAGGCTCCTGCCATGGCGTCCGGTCGGCTACCGTCATGGACAGTGAAGGTAGGGCCCTCCCGTACGCCGACGGTGATGTTGCCCTAGTCCCGGCTTCTCTTCTTCGCTGTGCAGACCACCTTCGCGGTGCCGTGGTGAGACAGCATGGGAAGCTTCGTGTCCATGTTGGCGCTGGGTGGTGGTCGGTCTGGTGGCGACCAGCGGAGTGCCTGAGGTAGAGGCTGGGATCGGGAGAAATCTCTGTTGGCTTGGACGACACCGAAGCGGTGGCATCTGAGGATGCCGCCGGACCTTCCTGGAGGGCGTCGGGGCTACCCTTCCTCTCTCCTCGCCGTGTACCGGGGGAAACCCTTGGCAGCAGCGTCGCCATCGTCACGTCTCTTCTTGGAGTTGTTGTTGGGTAGCGGCACTTCGGAGTCTCGGAGCTTGGTGGGCTATCTCCGGTGGTTGCAGCCGTCACGAGGCTTCGTTGTTTTGTCGATCCGCCGTTATCGGCATTTGTTTATTTTCTTTTTTTCTCTTTTCTTTCTTTTGGGCCTGTTTGTGCTGCTTCAGCCCCAGCTCATTGGTTGTATCGAATGGTTACTTTGTAATACAAAGCAGGGGGGAACTTTTTTCTTAAATGTGTGGTTGGGTTTACAGCGTCGTCTGGTTAACGATTGTGACATAATGTTTGCCCTTCTGCGAACTAAAAAACATGAATTTTCTTTTGCGAGGCTAACAACCGTCAGTTACTGGTTGGCCATCGGTCAGAAAAATCTTACGAGGCCAATAGTTTTTTTTTTATATAGTACAAATACAGATACTCATATACATGCTTATATACTCAATCCTATGAATGCATGCATGCATGCATGCACATCCTATTTCTAGCATCGTTGGTGAGTGTGTGAAGGTGTGTCTTCAACGGATCTATCTGTGGTGGATTTGTTCGGATCTCGTCGTTATTCGTCTACGTTCGTGTGTCTTTGGGTTGAATCCTTCCAACCTACGTTATTCTTCATCTGCGTCGGTTGCTGTTCTGGTGCGCTGGTCATATGGGGCCTTAGCACGACGATTTCCCGACTGTCTACTAAACAAGTTGTGCCTGACTCCGGCGATCGAGGGGTGATGACTACGGCGCGCCTTCGGCTTGCTTCAGTGCTTGTAGTCATCGCTAGATGGTCTACGAATCTCGATGTAATTTTTATTTTTGATATTCATTGTACTGCCATGATTAAAGATGAATAGATTGGAGGTTTTTCGAAAAAAATACATCGACGAAAGGCCTAAAATAAATTCAGAAAAATACAAGCATCCATAATAAGTCTAAAAGTTGAATTCTAGTGGATTCTTTCCACCACAAGAAATCTGACCATCT
>NW_021291641.1:0-1375 GCF_002162155.2 Triticum dicoccoides
GTGGGCTATATGGAATTGCAGGAATGATATGATTTTTAATATACAACATACTTTAACTTTCTTTTAGGTCATCTTCAGAGCTTTCGCTTGGATCCATACGTGGTCCTTACTCACTCCTATGGACTTCAGGGAGCCTTTGGTTACTGGGTGCAACTAGTGGGAGATCGTAGCACGGGCTATATTCAACCGATTCAGATGGTGGTCGCATAACATGATAGGAGTCTAGGGAGCCCTGTCCTTTTGCATTGTCATACCGATTGTGATTTTGAGCTTGTACTTTTCTTTTCTTTTTTTCGCTTCACTTGCAAGCTGTAACTCTTTTATGACTTTGTGCTACTTCGAGACTTGTTAATAAGATGGCTGCATGCATCGTCATGATGTAGAGACCGGGGGCACGTCTCCATTTCCAAAAAAAAGATTGTCTGACTTGCATTGGCATTGCTGGACCAGGACGATGTGACCGAAGAAACCCCTACCTAGCAAAACTCCTTGATGAGGCCTAGGGAAGCAAATTGGTGACCCTTAGGAGTTAGGACACACTCTGGCCCTCCTTCAACCAAATGAACCAAATTTTCAAAAGTGGTGTGATTTCTAAAGTTTTAGTTTATTTAGTTGAACTAAAGAGGGTCAGAGAATACCCTAAAGGACACCCATTTGCATTCTAATGCGGCACATAAACATTTTGGTAGGTCACAACAAGCAGGCAAGGGGCGACATGAGTCGTGCGTCCTCTGTGCCTATCCGGTCTAGTCGCATCATAGTACTCCCTCTGTAGAGAAATATAAGAACATTTAGATCACTAAAGTAGCGATCTAAATGCTCTTATATTTCTTTGAGGGAGTATCATACAAATACAAAGCAGTCATGGTCAAAACCTCACGTAACCCATCTTAATAAGCCTAGATATTTACCGAATGCACCTTATGTTCAATCTCAGAACCAGCGATCGATGGTTCATTTTCTGCATGTCCTCCTTTGTTCATGCATGGGTGGTTACCCAGTTGCCTAGCTGGGTATGGGATACCGAATAGGAACTAAAATCCCCCCTGGCCCTGTACGTGCGCTATGAGTCTTTGTCGGACTATGCTTGATCATTCCTGTCTCGAGGTATGCAAATAGTTCGAATTGGAATTGTTATAACGGGACGTCTTTGAGGATGTGGTTAAGACTATTTGGGATGCCCCCCCCCCCTCCCCCGCGTTTGGCCGAATGCCTATCTAGAGGTAGAATTATAGTATTCTCACAATGTGACGTCGATAATACCTAAGTGGATGAGCGAAACACACAAGAGGGTTGTATAGAAAAGAAAAATATCGGCTCTCGACCATTATTGACGACCTCGATAAAATCACGGAGCCACGGATGTTATCTAACA
>NW_021291642.1:0-1484 GCF_002162155.2 Triticum dicoccoides
TGTCGATCCTGCACTTCACGTTCAGCTTTACAAGCAAGATGGAATAAACGAGTGATATTAGTATACTCCTTATAGTCTAGAATGGTCTGAATCTCCCTATTTAATCCACCCAGAAAACGTGCAAGCATAGCTTCATTCTCCTCAACAATACCACATCTAATCATGCCAGTTTGTAATTCCTGATAATATTCTTCTACAGAATTTTTCCCTTGTCTTAAACGCTGCAATTTTTGAAGCAATTCACGTTGATAATATGGTGGAACCCAACGCGTACGCATAGCAGTTTTCAAAGCAGCCCAAGTAGTTGGAATAGGATATAATCTACAATGCTCAGACCACCATACACATGCAAAACTAGTGAAAGCACAAACAGCAGCAGCAACTCGTCTCTCCTCAGGATATTGTAAACATGTAAATCGTTGTTCAGTTTCTAACTCCCAGTAAGATATATATCAGGAACATATCTACCCTCAAATGGTGGAATATTCAATTTCAGTTTAGGAATATGGACATCATCTCGTACCTGAGGTGGTGGTGCAGGCCTACCATTACGAATATATACCTGAGGTCGACCTGCTGGTGGTGGTGCTGGTGGCTGCTCGTAGATCTGATTTTGATCAACCTCATCCTCATAATCGCCCGCATACTCATCATCCTCCTGGGTACCAGCAACAGCAGTAGCAGGAGCCACAGAAGTATCAACAGCAGCACCAACAGTTTGGCCAAACGCAAGAGGAACACGGCTCGCTCGGCGAAGGTCTATTTCGCGACGTGGAGGTAGTCGTTGTTGTTGTTGTTGGAGAGGTGCGTTAGGTGCAGCGGGTGGTGGTGGTGGAAGACGCGCGAGCAATTCATTAAATCTGTTATCGAGCTTTGTTTCGAACGTCTTCTCAAGGCCAGTGATCTTCTCCATGGCCTCTTCAAAATTGTTCAGCACATCTTGCACCTGTTCAGTCATCATTTGCTGAAACTTATCATGAAGCTCCTTGTTCGCTAAATTCTCCCAGTCAATCTCGTCGGCTTGTGATCCTGGCATGGTTAGCAGCAATAGAAACACACAAGAATATGATCCTACAGACTACGAACAAGTGGTGGTGGTGGGTGTCACAAATCCGTCAAGCAAAACTTAAATTCTTACCAGTTCTTACCCAGCAGCAGGCGGTGATCGGCAACCGTTGTAGTCAAAAACTCTCAAAGCTTGGATAGAGCGATTACCAGGGAGAGTCAAACACACGACGTAGATGTATGTGGAGCTGGGAAGGCTTATAGTATGGTAGCAAAAAGGGTCAGCAATAATCAATTCAGAGATGCAAAGTTGAATAAACGCTCAACGACGGTACTGTGCTGGTCCTAGGCTAGACTGTGCTAGAGACGCGAGCCTAGAACACCAACAAAATCACGGCGCGGCACGTAAACAAGGGAAAAGCACACTCTGAATTTTTTTTCGCTCTTTTTTTTGCGCTCTTTTTTTTTGCGCTGCTTTT
>NW_021291643.1:0-782 GCF_002162155.2 Triticum dicoccoides
TTGTAACGCCCCAGATATACTTTCCATATTGGTATCCAACTTTTGCCGTCTCCGGCGCTTAGTTATATTTATTTCTCGGGTTCGGGTCTTTGTCTCCGTGTGTTGTTTTCTTTTTCGTGCATCTCTTATCATGTCATCTCGTGCATTGCATTTGCATACATGTTCATCTCATGCATTCGAGCATTTTCCCCGTTGTTCGTTTTGCATTCCGGCGCTTCGTTCTCCTCCGGTGGTCATCTCTAGCTTTCTTTCGTGTTTGGGAATTAAACATTTCCGGATTGGACCGAGACTTGCCAAGCGGCCTTGGTTTACTACCGGTAGACCGCCTGTCAAGTTTCGTATCATTTGGACTTCGTTTGATACTCCAACGGTTAACCGAGGGACCGAAAAGGCCTCGTGTGTGTTGCAGCCCAACACCCCCCAAATTTGGCCCAAAACCCACCAAACTCTGCTCCATGCCCTAGAGCGTTCGATCACGATCGTGTGGGCGAAAACCGCACCTCATTTGGACTCTCCTAGCTCCACTTATGCCTATTAATACCCCCTCCATTCGGATCTCTTCTTCTCCCGTCCGAAACCCTAGTTAAAAAAAAACAGATCAACCCCCCCCACCGACGGACGTGTCCGGATCGGACCGGACACCGTCCACCCCGCCGCCGCCAGCCAACCGCGAGCCGCCAAGTGGCGCCGCGGGTCCCCAGTTCGCCGCCGACGCTCGGGGCCCGCCAGGCCCACGAGGGGCCCTCCCGGCCCGCAGTTCCCCCGCCGCCTCCTCCTCCTTA
>NW_021291644.1:0-937 GCF_002162155.2 Triticum dicoccoides
GGTTGTCAGAAGTGACCTATCTGGGTCATGTAATATCTGGTAAAGGTATTGCTGTTAACCCTGAGCGAGTTCAAGCCGTCCTTAATTGGACTCCACCTGAATCGGTCAAGCAAGTTCGGAGTTTTCTGGGCTTAGCGAGCTATTGTCGTCGCTTTGTCGAGAACTTCTCCAAAGTTGCTAAACCTCTAACCGAACTCCTCAAGAAAGATAAGAAGTTCGAGTGGACTCCACAATGTGAGCACAGCTTTCAGGAACTGAAAAGACGCCTGACTTCTGCTCCCGTACTGGTACCGCCAGACTTCTCCAAGGACTTTGTTATCTACTGCGACGCCTCGCGACAAGGACTAGGTTGCATTCTCATGCAAGATCGACACGTAATTGCCTACGCTTCACGGCAATTGCACCCACATGAGGAGAATTATCCTACTCATGATCTAGAGCTTGTAGCCGTAGTCTATGCACTTAAGACCTGGTGACATTACCTCCTCGGTAATCGTTGCGAAATATTCACTGATCACCAAAGTCTGAAGTACATTTTCACCCAACCGGATCTGAATCTCAGGCAAAGACGTTGGGTTGAATTGATCATAGACTTCGACTTAGGAATAACCTACACCCCAGGGAAAGCCAACGTCATGGCTGATGCGCTAAGTCGTAAATCTTATTGTAACAACCTGATGTTACAACAAAGTCAACCGCTTCTCCATGAGGAATTTCGGAAGCTTAACCTTCACATTGTACCTCAAGGTTTTCTTTCCACCTTGGTAGCAAAACCTACTCTTACGGATCAAATCATCGCTGCCCAAAAGCGAGATAAGGGAATATCTAAAATCAAAGAGAACATTGCTAGCGGAGGTGCTAGTTGTTTCTCCACAAATGATCATGGTGTTGTGTACTTTGAGAACCGTCTAGTGGTTCCCAAGAACCAACATCTACG
>NW_021291645.1:0-506 GCF_002162155.2 Triticum dicoccoides
GCGCCGCGCCCCGATCAACATCGCGCCGCCTCGACGCCGTCGCCGCCCCGCTCCGCACCTCGCCGTCACCTTCGCCGTCGCCGTCGCCTTCGCCGTCGCCGTCGCCGTCGCCGCCCCGCTCCACTCCTTGTTAGGTTAGATGTTTAGTAATCTAGATATATATAGTTCATAGATTTTGTTATTAGATTAGATTTTTTTTGGTTAGATTAGATGTGTAGTAATTAATTTGTTTATATTATGTTAGATTTTTTTGTTAGATTAATTAGATTTTTTTGTTAGATTAGATGTGTGTAGTAATTTAGACATGTAGTTTATAGTTTTTTTATTAGATTAGTTTTTTTTGTTAGATTAGATGTGTAGTAATTAATTTGTTTATATTATGTTAGTTTTTTTGTTAGATTAATTAGATTTTTTTGTTAGATTAGATGTGCGTAGTAATTTAGATATGTAGTTCATAGTTTTTTTGTTAGATTAGATTTTTTTGTTAGATTAGATGTGTAGTAATT
>NW_021291646.1:0-1246 GCF_002162155.2 Triticum dicoccoides
GCACTAATAGTGAAGCATTCATGTCCTCACATTTAATGTCGTGCAAGCATGCAAAATCTTCTGACATGAATGAATGCGATGCACCTGTATCGAATAAAACAGATGCTGGTACTGAATTTACGAGGAGTGTACCCATCACAGTAGCAGGCTGGTCTTGAGCTTCATTCAGATCAATGTGGTTGGCATGAACACGGCCATAAGACTTGGCATTGTTGTTGCGGGCCTGGTTGTTCCCACGGCCAGTTGCTGGAAGGGCCAGTTGATTCTGTTTCTGGTTGCATTCCCTAGCACGGTGCCCTGGTTGTCCGCACCTGAAGCACAACCCATTCTCGGGGGTAGGAACAGGAGCTTGGGGTGGTGGAGCTGGAAGCCTCGGCTGCCTAGTTGGAGCAGCCGGCAGACGAGGTGCAGCATAAGACTGCCTTGGGGCAGGTGCAGTTGGACGGTACATGCTGTTCGGGATCCATATCTTACGCTTTTGCGAGGGCGGGCCCGAAGATGAGCCCGTGTCACGGTTGCGCCTTTGAGAGCTCTGGTGTTCTTGCAGACCAGTCTCGACATTGATGGCCTTGTTCACCAAGGTGGCGAAATCGGCAAAGTCATGCACTAGAAGTGTGAGCTTGATGTCAGCTTGAAGGCCTTCACGGAACTTCTCCTGTCTGCGAGCATCAGTTGCAATGTCTTCTTCAGCATAGCGGGATAAGTCCAGAAACTCCCGCTGATAAGCTTCAACAGTCTTGTTTCCTTGGGTGAGGTTGCGAAACTCACGCTTCTTCCTGTCCATGATTCCCTGAGGAATGAAGCGGGCACGGAAGGCAGCCTGAAAGTCTGGCCAGGAGATGATTGTCCCAACTGGCAGAGTACGCCTGTGGCTGTCCCACCATTGCGCTGCGGGTCCCTTCAGGAAGAAGGAAGCAAAAGTGACATAGCTGGCAGGGGCTACATCAGCGGACTCCATCTCATAGGTGATGTCACGGAGCCAGTCATCAGCATCCAGCGGCTGGGTTGAGCTGCGGTACACACTTGGGTTGAGGCGTATGAAATCCTGCAGAGTTGTTGTGTTTGGATGCTGGTTCATATTGGGGCGAGGAAACTGAGCCATCATGTTTTCCATGAACTGGCGATTCATCTCAAGCTGTTGGATCATACCAGCCATGTACTCAGGCGGTGGTGGGAAGTTGCCACCACGACCACGACCAGCTGGTCTAACCATCCTGCTAATATATAACAGGGGTAGTTCAGTATT
>NW_021291647.1:0-1465 GCF_002162155.2 Triticum dicoccoides
CCCCTCCCTCTCCTCGTTCCATTCCTCCCATCACCACGCCCCCTCCCTGCCCGTAGCCTTCTCGCCACCGTCCTCCTTTTCCTGCCTAGAAACGCTCACCAGGAGCTCTCCTGGAACCTCCCCATCGCCCAGCGCCACCTCCCCTAGCGCCGACCCCCTCCTCCGCCACCCCCACCCTCGCCGGCGACCTCGCCCCCCTCGCCGGAGCAGCCCTCCACATCGCCGTCTCCTTCCTACCATCTCTGCCTCACGTACAGGTAACTCCGTTTTCGTTTTCAGATTTATTTCCGTAACAGATTTAGTTCCGTTCTTGTTTAGCTTATAACTTTTGATCTAGAAGTCCAATGATGCTGATTCTTTTTGCGTTAGATCACAATTTTCTTGTAGTTTCCAAAAATATATAATTTGTCTATGTTTGGATTTATAAAAATTGAGTTAGATCAGATTTGAATTAAAGCTTGTTTTGCTTATTCCGGGAGTTTAAAAATAGGTTTTTAATTAATTCCTTTTGCTCCTGGTCTCTAGGACTTTTGTTTATCCAGTGGTATTTAGTATTTTATTTTCAGGTTATTTTAAATTAGGTTTTTAGCAAAACAGTACTGTTTTAGTATTAGTTCTGTTTTAGCTTCTTCTTTATTGTTTTATTAGTTTTAAAGTATTTCTTTTTGTCACTTTTGACAAAATTAGTTGTGTTTCTGTTAGACAACAGGAGAAAATTTATTTTATTTAAAAAAAAAATTATTTTCCTTAGTTTTGTATGAAACCTTCTATAGGTCATAGTTAAAGTTTTATAAAAGCTTTTTATTTGTTTCTTTTTACAAATAAAATTTTATAAAAAAAATACTTTCTGTTAAATTAGTTATTTTGCATTTTATTTTCTGTTAATTTATTAGTTTAGTATTTTAATTGTTGTTTAGTTTTTACTTACGGCAAAATTAGATGTTTGTAGCAAAGTCATAGATCTTCGTTAGTAATTTTTCTTTGTAGTTTTATTTGAAGTTTCTTTTGATTTTGTTTGAGTTTTATTATCGATTTTCCTTGCTGTTTTGATTGTTATTTTGAGTGCTAAAATTGTTTGCTAGGATGTTTGCTTATGTGAATGCTATGTTTGACTATATAGATTTTCAACGGAGTGACGAATAGTTCTACCAAGTCTTTATTCTGAGAGCGTTATTATCTTCATCAAGTATTACCAGGCAAGTTCACTTTGACCATGCTTTCATACCTATGTTTTATTGCATTTAGTGGCATCTTTGCAACCACCCTTCAGTAGTGATATTGAATTCTTGTAGTTGATTAGTATGCATGAGGTAGGAACCCATCACCCTGTTACCAAGCCCGGGACGTCATTTACTTTAATGCTACGCTATAGTAGACGGGGTTGGTATGAGTGCACGAGAGTGGTGTGAAGAAGGAGGACTCTACGTCAATGACGACAGCTCCATGATGGCATCTGCAAGGACTG
>NW_021291648.1:0-975 GCF_002162155.2 Triticum dicoccoides
CCCCTCCCTCTCCTCGTTCCATTCCTCCCATCACCACGCCCCCTCCCTGCCCGTAGCCTTCTCGCCACCGTCCTCCTTTTCCTGCCTAGAAACGCTCACCAGGAGCTCTCCTGGAACCTCCCCATCGCCCAGCGCCACCTCCCCTAGCGCCGACCCCCTCCTCCGCCACCCCCACCCTCGCCGGCGACCTCGCCCCCCTCGCCGGAGCAGCCCTCCACATCGCCGTCTCCTTCCTACCATCTCTGCCTCACGTACAGGTAACTCCGTTTTCGTTTTCAGATTTATTTCCGTAACAGATTTAGTTCCGTTCTTGTTTAGCTTATAACTTTTGATCTAGAAGTCCAATGATGCTGATTCTTTTTGCGTTAGATCACAATTTTCTTGTAGTTTCCAAAAATATATAATTTGTCTATGTTTGGATTTATAAAAATTGAGTTAGATCAGATTTGAATTAAAGCTTGTTTTGCTTATTCCGGGAGTTTAAAAATAGGTTTTTAATTAATTCCTTTTGCTCCTGGTCTCTAGGACTTTTGTTTATCCAGTGGTATTTAGTATTTTATTTTCAGGTTATTTTAAATTAGGTTTTTAGCAAAACAGTACTGTTTTAGTATTAGTTCTGTTTTAGCTTCTTCTTTATTGTTTTATTAGTTTTAAAGTATTTCTTTTTGTCACTTTTGACAAAATTAGTTGTGTTTCTGTTAGACAACAGGAGAAAATTTATTTTATTTAAAAAAAAAAAATTATTTTCCTTAGTTTTGTATGAAACCTTCTATAGGTCATAGTTAAAGTTTTATAAAAGCTTTTTATTTGTTTCTTTTTGCAAATAAAATTTTATAAAAAAAAATACTTTCTGTTAAATTAGTTATTTTGCATTTTATTTTCTGTTAATTTATTAGTTTAGTATTTTAATTGTTGTTTAGTTTTTACTTACGGCAAAATTAGATGTTTGTAGCAAAGTCATAGATCTTCGTTAGT
>NW_021291649.1:0-2584 GCF_002162155.2 Triticum dicoccoides
CTTTCCACCCTCAGTCGAGTGGTCAAGTGGAACGCGTCAACCAAATTCTAGAAGACATGCTTCGAGCCTCTGTTATCTCTTTCGGAATGGACTGGGAGAAGTGCCTTCCATTTGCCGAATTCGCCTACAACAACAGCTATCAATCTAGCTTGGGTAAAGCCCCTTTTGAAGTTCTCTATGGACGACGATGTCGAACACCCCTTAACTGGTCAGAGACCGGGGAAAGACAATTCTTTGGCCCGGATATGATTCAGGAAGCAGAAGAACAAGTTCGTATCGTTCGTGAAAAGTTGAAAACAGCCCAATCTCGTCAAAAGAGTCAATATGACCGAAAACATAGGGCTATGACTTTCGAAGTTGACGAGAAGGCTTATCTTCGGGTCACCCCTCTGAAGGGAACCCATCGTTTCGGTATCAAAGGCAAATTGGCTCCTCGTTACATTGGACCTTTTCGCATTCTCGCCAAACGAGGAGAAGTTGCCTACCAGTTGGAACTACCTCCGCACCTCTCCAGAGTTCACGATGTCTTCCACGTTTCTCAACTCAGGCGTTGCTTCTCGGATCCTATCCGTGGAGTGGACCACGAAACGCTTGATCTCCAAGATGATCTTAGATATCGAGAGTACCCCATACGTATCCTCGATCAGGCCGAACGTACCACGCGACGTCATAATATCAAGTTTCTCAAGGTTCAATGGTCGCACCATTCTGAGGATGAAGCAACTTGGGAAAGGGAGGATCGTCTTCGACTTGAATATCCCGCCTTCTTCCCGGAGGAACCCAAATCTCGGGACGAGATTCTTTTGAGTGGGGGTGAGTTGTCACACCCTAGCTAGTCATGCATTAGAGTGTTGCATCATGTTTACTCTTTCATCAGAAACCTGAAATGGGGATGACAGAACCCCCAGTCCCCTCTGAAACCAACTAGGGTTACTAAAATAACTTTTCAATGAACCTGAAATGCCCTTCTAAAATGCCCATCATTTTTGCCTTGGTTCAGAACCTCTGCCAAAAGTGGTGCACATTTTCCTAGGCCATCCTAGGGTTTTTGAATTAAATCATAAATATTTGAATTTGGGCATTTAAAATAATATAAAATATTTAAATGCTCAAATATCTCCAAACTAAAATGTTTCATGTTGGAAATAATCCAACTATGGGCCAGGAATAGTTTGGTGATTTTTGAAGTTGCCTAGGTATTTTATTAAATTCAACAAAGTTGCAGATATATTAAATAAAAAAAACAGAAACAGAAAAAAAGGGGAAAACTTACCTGTCGCCCACCAGCCAGCCCACCTGGCCGGCCCAGCCCGGCCACCGCTCCAGCGAGCTGCTTGGCTTGCCAGGCAGGCAACCAAGGTGCTCGGCGGCGGCACCGCAGCTCGCCACGCAGCTGCTCGCCGCCTCGCCGCCTCCCTCGCCCGGCTAACGCCGTGAACCGGCCTCCCTCTCTCCCCCGAACCCCCCAGACACCCCCTCTCCTCTCCAGCTCCTCCCCCTCGCACGCCCCAGCCATGGCCGACGCCATCGCCGCCACCCCCTCGCCGTAGCCACGCCCTCCGTCCACCCCACGTCGTGCCACCGTGTCCAGGAGCTTCGCCGCCGTCCACTTCATCGAGCTAGCCGAGCCCCGTGTGCTCGAGCGGCCCGAGACCACCGCACCGACCTCGCCCGAGCTCGCCGTCGCCGGAGATCCCTTTCAACGCCGTCGCTGCCTCAGCTCGTCCCCGACCCCGCCGGTGGCCTCTACGGGAGCGCTGTGAGCCTAGCTACTCCTCCGACCCTCTCTCTCTCATTCCCGAGCCGTGTAGCCACCGCACGAGGATCACACGCCCGCACCGTCGCGGACCTCGTCGCCGACGTGCTTCCGGCCACACTCCAGCCACAAGATGGTGTCCATCTTGCTCACCGAGTCCCACAGCACCTAGCTAGCCACTCCACGAGCCTCACCGACCCCTCTAGCGCCAAGTTCATCCTCGACCGAACCCCGGTGGCCGCCAAAGTCGTCGCCGGCGCCAACTCCGGCCACCCCGACCCCAACGGACTCCGCCAAGAACTGCGGTTTGTCCTCAGCTCCACTCCGGTGGTCTCCGCGGTCCATTTCGTGGCCGAAATGGCCAAAACCACTCCCGCCGCTGCGTCGGGCTCGCCGGCGGCTAAACGCCGGCAGCCGACTTTGACTTTGACCACGGGTGGGCCCTGGTTGACTCTCCTGAGTCAATGACAGGTGGGGCCCAGCCCTGCTAATTATACAGGATTAGTTTTAATTAAATCTTAATTAAAATAATCACCCTGACATGCGGGACCCACTGTCAGGTTTGACCCAGACCTGTTCCGTTGACCTGCTGACGTCACACTGACGTCAGGCTGACGCAGTAATTGATTTTCTGGATTTAAATTAAATCAGGAAATTCCAGAATATTATTTAAACTTCAAAAATTCATAACTTTTATTCTGTAACTCCAAATTGGACAAATTATATATGAAAAATGATCAAAAAAATCCAATCTATCCATCTGTACTATTTTCATGCATGATCAAACAAGTTAAATTGATGTTTTAAGCAGAACAAGGAAAAGCACTT
>NW_021291650.1:0-1219 GCF_002162155.2 Triticum dicoccoides
GAGCGGTGAGTCCAGCGACCCACCGCCACCCGTTGTACCCATCGCCGGTGTGCCCCTGCGCAGGTCACTGCCAAGTGGGCCCTGCCGGGTTAGCCACTAACCACCACCACTAACCAGGGCCTAACCCCTCGCCCACTGACTGCCCGTGCCCGCTCACTTTTTAACTTAACTAAAATAGGGTTAAAACCATGTTTAAATGTCTAGAGTATGACATGTGGGCCCCCTGTTAATTAAACTGATTTTTAAAATAAATCTAGTAACTAACAGCCACTGACTGTGGGGCCCAGCCCCTTAAAAAAACAAAATGTATTTTAAAAATAAGAATAAGTAATTAGTTAATTAACTAATTAATTAAATAGGTAATTAATTAACTTAATTAACTCTGTTCAGTACCTAACTAACTTGATTAGTTAATTAAAACTATTAATTAGTTGTTAGTCTATGACAGAACGGTTCCAGACGCCAGGGTTGACTTTGGTCAACTCTGTTGACTGCTGACGTCATGATGACGTCATGCTGATGCAATAACCCCATTTTAGATTTAATAATAATTTTAGAATATTGTTAAAACTTTAACAAATTAATTTAAAATAATCCGTAGCTCGGATCGAAAAACTTTGTACATGAAAGTTGCTCAGAACGACGAGACGAATCCGGATACGCAGCCCGTTCGTCTGCCACACATCCCTAGCATAGCGAACACGCAACTTTCCCCTCCGATTCATCTGTCTGAAAACGTGAAACACCGGGGATACTTTCCCGGATGTTTCCCCCTTCGCCAGTATCGCCTAGTACTGCGTTAGGTCACCCCTGACACCGCGTTTTGCCTTGTTATATGTTTGTGATGCTTGTTTGCCCCGTATTTACTGTTTCTTCCCCCCTCTTCTCTCCGGTAGACCCCAAGACCGATGCAGCCCCTGTGATCGACTACATCGACGACGACCCCTCCTTGCCAGAGCAACCAGGCAAGCAAACCCCCTTGAGCATTCCGATATCGCCCATTTCTTTCGCTCTCATGCTTGCATTAGGACTGCTATTGCTTTCTGTATGATCCTACTCTAATGCATAGCCTGTTGTTGTTACCTGCTTTCATACCTTACCTGCTTATCCTAAACTGCTTAGTATAGGATGGTTAGTGATCCATCAGTGACCCCCACCTTGTCCCAGTTGCCCCGCTTTATGATCGATGACTCGATCAACGTGATCGACGTCCAGGCCC
>NW_021291651.1:0-1027 GCF_002162155.2 Triticum dicoccoides
CGAGACGAGCACGTGACAGCACTGCAACCCTGTCTTAGCGTAACGCGAGTCGAGCCGGACGTCGTCGCGGTAGCGACGACGGACACCGAGACGAGCACGTGACACCACTGCCACCCTATCTTAGCGTAACGCGAGTCGAGGCAGACGTCGTCGCGGTAGCGACGATGGACGCGGAGACGAGCACGTGACACCACTGCCACCCTGTCTTAGCGTAATGCAAGTCGAGGCGGACGTCGTCGCGGTAGCGACGACGGACGCCGAGACAAGCACGTGACACCACTGCCACCTTGTCTTAACGTAACGCGAGTCGAGGCGGACGTCGTCGCGGTAGCGACGACGGACGCTGAGACGAGCACGCGACACCATTGCCAACCTGTCTTAGCGTAACGCGAGTCGAGGCGGATGTCGTCGCGGTAGCGATGACGGACGCCGAGACGAGCACGTGACACCACTGCCTCCCTGTCTTAGCGTAACGCGAGTCGAGGCGGACGTTGTCGCGATATCGACGACGGACGCCGAGACGAGCACGTGACACCATTGCCATCCTGTCTTAGCGTAACGCGAGTCGAGGCGGACGTCGTCGCGGTAGCGACGACAGACGCCGAGACGAGCACGTGACAGTACTGCAACCCTGTCTTAGCGTAAGCGAGTCGAGGCGGACGTCATCGCGGTAGCGACGACTGACGCCGAGACGAGCACGTGACACCACTGCCTCCCAGTCTTAGCGTAATGCGAGTCGAGGCGGACGTCGTCGCGGTAGCGACGACGGATGCCGAGACGAGCACGTGACACCAGTGCCACCCTTTCTTAGCGTAATGCGAGTCGATGCGGACGTCGACGCGGTAGCAACGACGGACGCCGAGATGAGTACGTGACACCATTGCCTTCCTGTCTTAGCGTAACGTGAGTCGAGGCGGACGTCGTTGCGGTAGCGACGACGGACGCCGGGACGAGCACGGGACACCGGTGCCACCCTGTCTTAGCATAACGCGAGTCGAGGCGGACGTCGTTGCGGTAGCGACGACGG
>NW_021291651.1:1037-1483 GCF_002162155.2 Triticum dicoccoides
GCGACGACGGATGCCGAGACGATCACGTGACACCAGTGCCACCCTTTCTTAGCGTAACGCGAGTCGAGGCGGACGTCGTCGCGGTAGCGACGACGGATGCCGAGACGAGTACGTGACACCACTGCCTCCCTGTCTTAGCGTAACGCGAGTCGAGGCGGACGTCGTTGCGGTAGCGACGACGGACGCCGAGACGAGCACGGGACACTAGTGCCACCATGTCTTAGCGTAACGCGTGTCGAGGCGGACGTCATCGCGGTAGCGACGACGGATGCCGAGACGAGCACGTGATACCAGTGCCACCCTGCCTTAGCGTAACGCGAGTCGAGGCGGACGTCGTCGCGGTAGCGACGACGGACGCTGAGACGACCACATGACACTAGTGCCACCCTGTCTTAGCGTAACGCGAGTCGAGGCGGACGTCGTCCCGCTAGCGACGACGGACGCCG
>NW_021291652.1:0-1100 GCF_002162155.2 Triticum dicoccoides
CAAGACGGAGGCTGCCAGAAGCGTAGTCTTCGACAGGATTAGCTATCCCCTTCTTATTCTGGCATTCTGCAGTTCAGTCCACTGATATGGCCCTTTACACATATACCCATGCATATGTAGTGTAGATCCTTGCTTGCGAGTACTTTGGATGAGTACTCACGGTTGCTTTCTCCCCCCCTTTTTCCCTTTTCCTTCTTTCTGGTTGTCGCAACCAGATGCTGGAGCCCAGGAGCCAGACGCCACCGTCGACGACGACCCCTACTTCACTGGAGGTGCCTACTACTACGTGCAGCCCGCTGACGACGACCGGGAGTAGTTTAGGAGGATCCCAGGCAGGAGGCCTGCGCCTCTTTCGATCTGTATCCCAGTTTGTGCTAGCCTTCTTAAGGCAAACTTGTTTAACTTATGTCTGTGCTCAGATATTGTTGCTTCCGCTGACTCGTCTATGATCGAGCACTTGTATTCGAGCCCTCGAGGCCCCTGGCTTGTATTATGATGCTTGTATGACTTATTTATGTTTTAGAGTTGTGTTGTGATATCTTCCCGTGAGTCCCTGATCTTGATCGTACACATTTGCGTGCATGATTAGTGTACAATTGAATCGGGGGCGTCACAAGTTGGTATCAGAGCCGACTGCCTGTAGGAATCCCCCTTCCACACTCCTTGGCCGAAGTCGAGTCTAGACATTACAAAAACTTTTACTAACTTGGCTGTGTGCCTTACGGGCCCACGTCGCCATCGGGTGGTACTAGGATCTTTTACTCCTCGACCTTTACTCTGGGACTCTGAACTCTTTTCTACTCGGGTTAAACGAATTTACTAACTCTGACATTAGGATCCCGTTACCACGTTCACCCCGAAGTTGGATAAGCCATAGTTATTCTGTAGGATAGCATTTTGAATAGTGCCCATGTTGTCATTTGACTCCATTGAAACATCTTTGTTTTCAGATGGAACCCACGAGGCAGGTCGTGCGCCACACTGCGGCCATTGGTGCCTCAGGATCACCTGTTGTGCTAGCTGATATGATGACCTATCTGGGTTATCGCTGGCACCCTGAGTACACCGTCTACGAGGAGTACCAGGACTTTAACCAGGAG
>NW_021291653.1:0-1917 GCF_002162155.2 Triticum dicoccoides
AACATGTACTAGAGTAGTACACCCATCGGAACAACCCAAAAACCACCCCTGCCGCGAGCAAGGTCCCTGTCGCATCGTCGGCCACATGGCTTCGTCAGTGTCCTCCGATAGCGGCAAACAGAAACAATAGATTTGTGGTGGCGGCGGCTAGGATTCAGGCTGCCTCCCGAGTCGCCCACACGGGAGAGACGCGGGGGCAGTTGATGTTCATATCCAGGAAATTCAAGTTAATTAGTTGTGTTATAGTTTTTGAAGGGTATACATCGAATTTTGAAGCCCATAATCTTGGTAAATCTCCCCTTCCGCTCGGCCTTAGTCGCTATATGTGGTTTTCTCCCATTACCCTATTTCCTATTTGTATACCTATAGACATTCCCTTTGATTAATAAAGTTTGGCATTCCCCTAAAAAAAGCTAGATGTGAGTTGGGGAAGTTAAAAAGGGTGTTCTTTTTGTCGTTAATTCAACGACTCCTTCAAACAGTTTCTTCAGTTTGCATACAAAATGCAGGAAACTTTAGGTATAAACTGTATGCAGTATATCAACAGAAGTGCCCAAAAAAAAGTGACAAGCCCCAAAATGGAAATGCAAAGAAAAAAAAGGAAAAAACAAAGAAATGCACAAGCCAGGAGTCGAACCCGGGTCTGTACCGTGGCAGGGTACTATTCTACCACTAGACCACTGGTGCTTTGATGAAATGTTCTTCGCATGGCCTACCAATTTTGGTCGTAGCATTCCTTTCACTGAAAATTAGACAGTAATCTTTACTCCCTCTGTCGTAAAAAGTATGTGCTTCAAATAGATGTATCTAGCATCAAATTAATGCTAGATGTATCCATTTGAGGAACAAACTTTTCCAAACAAAAAGAATACGTATTTCAGTATTGACCAACTAGGCTTTCAGACGTAATGTTGGATCCACGTATACAACTTCTAGACGAAGGGAAGAAGCCAACGTGTCAGGAAGATAGAAAGTGGTAAACCAATCTGTTATGGGCAAACAGACCACAATACAGCCTTTTCTCATTTCTCTTTTATGGAAAAGGCTAAATCCCGACTTTATTAATAATGCAAAAACGGCAGCACAAAGGATCCGTTAGAGTATAAGGCACACAGCACATGGGTGCAACATCATGGCCCAGGAACTAAGAGCATCCCAGCCGTTGGCCCCCCAGGACGTATAAAAATCGCCCCCTGGGGTGAGCCGGCGATTGGTTCGGCGCTGAGGACGATTTTGCGCCTAGTCGTCGTCTCCAGTCGTTGATTTTGGCCCACTTTTGAAGCCCCATTTCAGCAAAAAAGGCCCATATGGGCAAGAATAGGCCTATATTCGGCGTGGTTCGCCGTGGCTCGGCGTTCAATTATTAACATAAATATTTTTTATCACATATTTCATCACATAAAATTCAAATACTTCAATGAAATAGTAAAACAACAAATAGTTCAATACAAATTATATAGTTCAACAAATAAAAACTCATATTTCATCACACGTCGCGCCCGGTGTCGCCCTTGAGCCTCCATAGGTGCTCTATCAGATCTTGCTGTAGTTGATGATGCACCTCTGAGTCTCGGATCTCCTGACGCATACTGAGGTAGGCATCGCCCAGTCATTGCCGGCGATTCGTTCGGCGCTGGGGACGATTTTGCGCCCAGTCGTCGCCCCCAGCTCGCCCCAGTCGCCGATTTTGGCCCACTTTTGAAGCCCCATTTCGGCGAAAAAGGCCCATATGGGCGAGAATAGCCCCATATTCGGCGTGGTTCGCCATGGCCGGCGTTCAATTATCAACATAAATATTTTTTATCACATATTTCATCACATAAAATTCAAATACTTCAACAAAATAGTAAAACAACAAATAGTTCAATACAAATTATATAGTTCAACAAATAAAAACTCATATTTCATCACACGTCG
>NW_021291654.1:0-1064 GCF_002162155.2 Triticum dicoccoides
GAAGCTCTAGCAGCTTGGTGGCAATGTCTTTGGAGAAACATCACTATCTCATCTGGAAGATCAACTCCCATTCGATTCAAGTGATTGTCGCACTCAGACAATCTGAGCACAAGCTCAACGATTGAGCTTTTCTCCCTTAGTTTGCAGGCTAAGAAAATCGTCGGAGGTCTCATACCTCTTGACGTGGGCACGAGCCTGAAATCCCAATTTCAGCCCTCGAAACATCTCGTATGTTCCGCGACATTTCGAAAAACGTCTTTGGTGCCTCAACTCTAAACCGTTTCACTGAACTATCACGTAGTTATCAAAACGTGTACAAACGACGTTTGGGGTTCAGCACACTGAGCGGTGCATTAAGGACATAAGCTTTCTATGAAGCAATGAGGACAATCCTCAGTTTACGGACCTAGTCCGCATAATTGCTACTATCAACTTTCAACTAATTTTTCTCTAGGAACATATCTAAACAGTAGAACTATGGCGTGAGCTACGACATAATTTGCAAAAACCTTTTGACTATGTTCAGGATAATTAAGTTCATCTTATGAACTCCCACTCAGATAGACATCCCTCTAGTCATCTAAGTGATTACATGATCCGAGTCAAACTAAGCTGTGTCCGATCATCACGTGAGACGGACTAGTCATCATCGGTGAACATCTTCATGTTGATCGTATCTTCTATACGACTCATGCTCGACCTTTCGGTCTCCGTGTTCCGAGGCCATGTCTGTACATGCTAGGCTCGTCAAGTTAACCCTAAGTGTTTCGCGTGTGTTCCGAGGCCATGTCTGTACATGCTAGGCTCGTCAACACCCATTGTATTTGAACGTCTGAATAAAACACCCGATCATCACGTGATGTTTTGAAACAGCGAACTGTCGCAACGGTGCACAGTTAGGGGAGAACACTTCTTGAAATTGTTGTAAGGGATCATCTTATTTACTACCGTCGTTCTAAGCAAATAAGATGTATAAACATGATAAACATCACATGCAATCAAATAGTGACATGATATGGCCATCATCACTTTGCTCCTTTTGATCTCCATCTTCGGGGCTCCAT
>NW_021291655.1:0-955 GCF_002162155.2 Triticum dicoccoides
TCTGAAACTTTATGCGACTCAATGATTTTCACGAGAGAAGATAAAATGACTTCTTCAAATTATATGAAATATGAGTTGGGAGTTTCAAAGAATTAAATTCAAAGCCCCTTTGAATTTATTTTCAATTTGGAATAGATCATCATGCATATTTTATTTTCTTGCATTTTGGTCGATCCTAGAAATTTCACGCAACTCAAGGACCCTTGGAGAGAGTTGGAGATTTCGTTATTTTCATATTTGAGAGTTTTCTCGAATTGAAAAGAGGATCATTTGATTTATTTATTTCATCTTCAATTATTTTCCGTTATCAAAAATATAAGAGAGGGAATAATATGACTTTCCCAAATTTAGGAAAATGAAGATTTAATAAATAGATCAAATTTTGTTTGCCGGAGTTTTATTTGCATTTTATTCGGATAGGGAAAATTGTGCGTTTTCAAAATTTGCTTTTTAGGCCCGGAGTAAAGTTCATTTTGTTAGACTCATTTTTAGGAGTCGGAGAAAATTTACTTTATTAATTTTGGAGTTCGTTTAGATTTTCTTTTATTTATTTTTCTGCGCGCGAGACCGTTAAAAAAAAATATCCGCAGCGCCTTGGGCCAAAGGCCCAAGCCGCTAGCCGCCGGCCGGCCAAGAGGCCATAGCGCGCGTGCACCAGGGAGCCGCCGCTTCCTTCTTTTGCCTAGTCCTAGTAGGACTCTTGTCCTATGTTCGTTTATTCCGTATCTATTTCTAGATCTTTTCCTCTTGTTTCCTAATTCTAATCTATTTCTTGTCCCCTACCCCAAGCAAAACCCTCCCCTCCCCAATATAAATACCCAAGCACCCCCCCCTCTAAACACATCAAACCAACACCTCTCCTCTCCTCTCCGCCGCCCCACGCCGCGCCGCCACACCCACGCCGCGCCGCCGCACCACCCAAGCCGCGCCTCACCCCGCGCCTCTCACCCGCGCC
>NW_021291656.1:0-989 GCF_002162155.2 Triticum dicoccoides
TACATATTTTATATCGAGATTGTTATAGGAATTGCACACCATCCCATGAACTCTTGGTACAGTGACACTTCTTGCCATCACTGTTCATTCCTCGGCCCTCGTGTTGATGCAACCGGAATACCGACAAATGAATTGTGATGTGTGAAATCAATACTGCTAGCAACTCTGTTGCTTGGTAGTTAAAGGATAATAATTTCATTCTTAGTATGTTGGTTTTCGAATCATCCTTCTAAGACTGATCGTGCTACCTAGTCCTTATTTCGGTGCACCCTTCGATTGATGAGTTAGGATCTTGTCAAGTCCTCACTCATTTGATCATATCGTCTTGCCCTCAAAAGCAAGATTGTTCTCGAGCTTAGTAACATACCGGTGGTTCGTGACTTTCCAAATATCTCCTTGGAGGTGTTACCGGGTTGTCACCTGACCGCTATGTTGAGTTCGTGATCAAGTTGGTTTCTTGTGAACCACCTTCTCTCCAAGAATCGGTGTTAGATATCCCTAAGCTAGTTGGTTAAGCTAAGCGACAACTTGGAGGGTTGGAAGATAAAAGCTTGCCTGACTTAGTTCGTTCCAAAGGGATATTCTTGTGTAGTGTGTGTTGAAGAAAGATGATATCTTCATCGATTGGTCCTTGTGATCAGTTGCTGGACCTATTGTCTTATCAATCCTTTGATTTGAGTGTGGGCTATCGTCAAATCAAGTCGGAACCAACGATGTTCGTAATGTTGTCTTACTCGTGGTTGATCCCTCGAGCATACACCATTATATCCTTTGGGTCTGACCAATGCTATCACTTGTTCACTTAACTATGGAATTCCTTTTAAAAGGAAACCCAGATGAATTGTTGTTGTGCCCATTGACAACATCCTTGTCTTCTCCATAATTTTGCTGAACATTAAGCTAGTGTTGGAAACTTTTGAAAGCATTTGTTCATGCTAGCTCATGAAGCATATGTTTGGATGAAGGTAGTGACTTCCTTTAATTCATGT
>NW_021291657.1:0-2571 GCF_002162155.2 Triticum dicoccoides
GTCAGTAGCCTGGTTTCCATGGCAAAATTCACAATAGGATGTCATATATCGAGACATATTTTGAAAAAAGCTTTTGAATCAAAGTTGTTTATAATGATTTGGGTAGAATAAATCCACTGCATGGTGGCTTGAAAACTTAGTTATCGATGAGTTTGTATGTAGGCTTGGGTCAAGAGCGTCAGTGGCAGGGTTTTCTTGGCAAAATTTACAATGGGAGGTCATATATCGAGACCCATTTTGAGAAAGGTTTATGAATCAAAGTTGTTTATATTGGTTTGGGCACAAGAAAATTTCACTGCACGATGGCTTGAAAAGGTAGTTATCGATGAGTTTGTATGCAGGCTTTGGGTCATGAGCATCAGTGGCAGGGTTTCGTGGCAAAATTAAAAAGTTCACGAATTTGGGAAAAAAGTTCATGAAATTTTAAAAAGTTCGTCATTTTTTTAAAAAAGTTCACGAATTGAAAACACAGCTGATGAAATTTGAAAAAAGTTCAAAATGTTTGAAGGAAAGTTAGCTAGTTTAAAAATAGCTCACAGCCTATAAGTTCATGAAGTTGAAAAATTCACTAATTTTTAAAAGTTGACGATTTAGAAAAGGAAAAAAGTTCATGAAAGTTAAAAATTAGAAAGAAAAAAAGATAAAAGAAAAAACGAGCGAAACCTGCCTGCATATTGTTGGCCCTAGTATAGGTATCAAAGGCTCAAGTTGATTGCAGGGCGAACATGAGATCTCAGCTGTCTATGAACATGATCGGGCGGATGACAACATCAAGTCTGAGCCATTAGGTAGGCAGCCCCATCTTGTTGTTTATTAATGTGTGCATATAGCTGGCCAACATCAAGTTAGCAAGCTAGTTGTCCCTGCAACTTGCAGGCCTTGCTGCGTTACTAGATGCCTCGAGTAAAAAGTAAAAAAAAAAAGCAAGCACACCATGTCGGAGTGGTAGTATGTGATGTTGCAAGCTAAAGACTGCAGCATTCACAGTTGAAACAAGATCGATTTGTTTGTTCATAAATAGTTTGAATTGCTTACCACATGTGTCACGTGGTGATCACAATGTCTGAGAAGCAGAATATAAAGAAATCCGGTTTGCCTTGATTAGGCGACGTGGTGCTAAAACTCAATCGACGCAAAAGCTGACCGTGTGACATTCAGAACAGCCAATGATTAATGAGGACACTATTCAACTTATTTTTATAGGAAACGATTTTCCTAATCCTTCAAGTTAACTTTATATGAAAATGGTTTTGCTAATTCAAGTTATTTTGATAATAAGAACGGTTTTGCTAATTCAAAGTCGACAGTGTCACCACGCTTGGCAAAGGGTCCTGGATCTTGAGAGGGAGAAACCCAGTTTTGGTAAGAGGGATTGTAAACACAAAAGGAGAGAGTGACACAGTAATTAGTCGTCTACAATTTCCTTGGCGACATTGAAACACTGTTTTTGATATCAAAATAACTTGGATAGGATTCATATTGATGAAATCATGAAGTTGCACAGTCGTGCCAAAACTACCTTTTATTGTTTATTGAAATTCACCATATCTCCCAAGCATGGCATTTTGGCACCTCGTTTAATCCCTTAGGATGCGCAGCAGCAATTACCCTTTTCACAGTAGCTGTTGTCAAAACTATAGCCAGACCATTCGCATGAAACCTTACACAAGGTAACATTGTATCCTATCAGGTTCTCGCATAACCGATCAGGTTTGCACACATCAATCAATGCAGTTGTACCTACGCCCAAAGAAGTATTGCATCCCATTTCGGATCAGTAGTGTAGTACAAATTACACATGTTGCTCCAGAATGTCTCAAGCACTAAGGTCTGCATATATTTATAAAAAAATTAACTAGTCTAAACAAATGATTGTACCTTTGTTTCTCCCAGTTGCCTCGCATGGCAACAAAGTGGTAGACATTAGAAGAATTACCAAACACAGGGCATTCGTGTTGTTCTTGATAAGCGCCATCAGAAGTGTGGGTATCTATTTTTTATCCTCCCTTGCTAGATATTCCTTGAGGTTGATATTGCTCGTTCTATTTGGGTCCTTATTGTGGTATTATATAGAGGCACTATCACATCTTGGAGCATCTTCGTTTGAGGAAGAAAATAATGGAGAATTCAATGTTAGCTAGTGTTGTCATCCTTTGTATCTATATGCATATAGTCAACTAATGTCAATTAATACTATTATAAGAGTTGTTGGAATATACCCAAATATATCCTGTCAACAACTGGTTATTAAATGCCTCCTTGTTCTTTATATACCAAGACATTAATACTATCATAAGATTTGTTGGAATATACATACCAAAATATAGGTTGCGGACAACTGGTTATTAAATGCCTCTTTGTTTTTGGTATATACCAAGACAGTAATACTAGGACCCCATTAGTAGGGGGACAGTAGTTGGGGGTTGCTTCGAGCAAAATCGCTGGACTTGGCCAGATCAAAAGAACCAATTCCCCAGCGACTTTTGCGAGTATGGCTCCAGGCCCCAAAAAATAGGCCAACTACAACCCATTCACCACCAGTGTAAAATCAATGTCAGCCTGGAAAAAACT
>NW_021291658.1:0-1151 GCF_002162155.2 Triticum dicoccoides
TACATGATCGTGCAAGATGTCACTGTCCTTCCTACTTTTAATCCACATGGTGGGCCCATAACCCACAGTTCCACAGGATCGAAACCTGACTCTCCTGTACCCCCCTGTACCCAAGGTTGTTCCTCGCGCGTGGCCTCGTATGTAATTCATGAGCCACCTTCAATCTGGTATCAGACAAATACTTATTCTCGTGGCTTCGAACCCCTTTCACGCCACATATCAGACATCGAACGATTGCCTGCCCGCTCGAAACTTCCCAGGATACCTCCTTACTCTGCTCTTGATATTTTCTTAAGTTTCAATTCGAGAGTTACTTCCGCCACCCTCCCCGATGTTATCGACCAGATAGTCAAACCTGCAGAGGTCCATTCTCTCGGAATACCCACCCTTTATCCTTTCGTAAGTACGATGGAACCCCGAAGAAAGGACAACAAAATTCATCATGATGACCTGAAGGAGAGGACTGAAGACATCAATGTAATGGGTCGACCTCTTCGAGAAGAGCTACTATGATCGAGAAGAATCGTTAGAATTTCGTAACCAGACCCCTTCCCCCTTATAACCGATCCTAAATCTCGGGACAAGATTTCTTGTAGTGGAGGAGAATTGTGACGCCCGGATAATTAAGCTACAGTGATTCCCCGCTAATGATGCCACGTCACCACGGTTACTGTGATAAACACTCGATAGTTCAGAACCGAAACAAATTCAAAATTTAAATAAAAGAAAACAATAAAAGTTTTCAAAAATTAAAACAAAAATGTTCGGTGGTTGCCAAATATTACAAAGATAATTATGGTGTAAGGTTCACAATTTTATAAAATGCCTAAGTGTTTATAAATAAATAAAAACAGAAAAGAAAATAAATAAAAAGAAAACAGAAAACAATACAAAAAAAGGAAGAGAAACCCCCCCTGGACCCTGGCCCAACTGGGCCGACCCCAGGCCCAGTCGGCCACCCCCATAACCCCCACGCCCCGAAACCCTAACCCCCAGGTCCCCCACTACCCACTCCCCCGATTCCCCACATTCTCCCTCGTCTCTCCCTCTCGCCCGATCCAATCGGGATCGAGCGTCCATCGCCGCCGCCTGGAGCACCCCGCCCCCCTGACGACGCCCGCCGCCGCCGGACCTCCACCCCGTCGGACGCC
>NW_021291659.1:0-1236 GCF_002162155.2 Triticum dicoccoides
CTTTTCAGTTTTAAAAAAATAAAAAAATGATAAAAATGTCAAAAAAATAAAAATAATAAGTTTGTCATTGATATGTGGTCTAGTTGTTGGGAAAATTTACAAATATAAATTTCGACTTTATTTGCAAAATCTCTCTGGAAATTTGTGAAATGGGCATAACTTTTGCATACGAACTCGGATTAAAAAGTTTTATATATGAAAAATCATCTACTCGAAAAGTTACATCCGAATTTACCCCGTTAAACATTTTCAAAATCCCCAAAAACCTAACACAAAAAAAAGTTACGGGGCTTTCAAGATCTAGAGGCAAAAAAATTAAAAAAAAAGTTTTGAATTTTTTTTAATTTTTTTTCAAGAAATGATACGTAATATGACCAGGAAGTTTGAAATATTTTTCAAAATTTCATCATAGTCATGAACATGAACAAAGTCCTAGACATCAACAAGGTATAATAGGATTGATATGCTAGATTTATTAACAAGTGCCTGTGAAGTGAGCTGTTGCTGGGGTTGGATAGAACTTTGAAGTTAAGCATGCTTGGGCTAGAGTAGTGCGAGGATGGGTGACCTTTTGGGAAGTTTGACCACGGAGTGCGATTTGACCTGAGATTAAGCATATTTACCCGAGATTAAGACATAATGACCTGAGATTAAGAAAAAAGGAAAAAAAAATTTGAAATTTTTTGAAAAAAATCTGAATTTTTTTTTTGAAAAAAATTGTTACTAATGGCGCACTTCTATGTGGTGCGCCATTAGTATACCAGATACTAATGGCGCACCGTGGGCCATACTAATGGCACACCAGCGGTGCGCCATTAGAATACCAGATTCTAATGGCGCACCACAGGTGCGCCATTAGAAAAAAATTGTAATGGCGTGATGCTAGTGGCGCACCAGTAGTGCGCCATTAGTAGCGAAAATAGGTGCGCCACTAGCAGCCCTTTTTCTAGCAGTGAAGGAGTTATTGGAGAAAGGTTACATTCGACGGAGTTCATCACCATGGGGAGCCCCAGTGCTTTTGGTTGAAAAGAAGGATAAGTCCCTAAGGATGGTTGTTGATTATCAGGCCTTGAACGAGGTAACGATTAAGAACAAGTACCCATTGCCGATGATCAATGATCTGTTTGACCAACTGCAAGGAGCTAAGGTGTTTTCGAATATCGATCTGCGATCAGGATATCACCAGCTAAATATACGAGAGAAGGATATACCAAAGACAACATTCACCACACGGTA
>NW_021291660.1:0-1291 GCF_002162155.2 Triticum dicoccoides
GGGGGGAGAAACAGTAAATACATAGCAAGCAAGTGCATAACAGGACAACAAGCAGAGTAGACGTGTTCTAACGCGGTATGAGGTGATACCGGTGAAGGGGGGAAACATCCGGGAAAGTATCCCCGGTGTTCCGTGTTTTCGGACAGATGAACCGGAGGGAGAAAGTTGCGGGTTTGATATGTTAGGGGTGTGTGGTGGACGAACGGGCTACGTATCCGGGTTCGTCTCGTCGTTCTGAGCAACTTTCATGTTGAAAATATTTTAATCCGAGTTACGGATTAAAAGGTATGATTTTCTAAAGATTTTATTAATTTCTGAAATTTAATTAATTATTCAATTAATTCGGAAAATGGATTTATGACATCAGCATGATGTCATGCTGACGTCAGCAGTCAACAGAGTTGACTGGTCAACCTGACATGTGGGGTCCGCATGTCATAGACTGAACAGGCTAATCAGGTTTTAATTAAGTTAACTAGTGATTAGATTAATTTAATCAGGATTAGTTAAGTTAATTAATTCTTTAGTTAATTAATTAATATTTTAATTTTTATTATTTATTTATTATTTTCTTTTACATTTTCTGTTAAATCGTTATATGCGTTGGGCCCCTCTGGTCAGGGGCACAGAGGCCCTAGCAGGTCGGGCCAACGGGCACCGATAGCGGGCGGGGGCGTCGGACGCGCCCGAGCGGGCGCACGCCCAGTACTGGCGGACCCGGCAGGGCACCGGTGCAGGGGAGGTCAGTGGCCATGGCGAGGCCATTGCCGGAGCAGGGTCCGGCCGACGGCGGCGACGGGACTACAGAGGCGGGGCGGAGGGTAGTGGCCGGACGCGGCCACGACGGGCGCGCGCGGGCAGGCGAGTAGGGCCGTGGGGAGCGGCGGTGCTCGGCGGGAGTGGCGGTGGTGAGCACGGCCGGAGAGGGAGGCGATGCGCGGGCGCGCGCGTAGGGCGTGGCCGGCGCGGCACGAGCGCAGCTAGGCCGTGGCCATGGTGGGGGGAAGCCGCGGGATGCGGTGGCTGCTTCACGGAGAGAGGAGGACGACCGGGGGTTGCTCACCCGCGTTGAAGGGAAGGCCCGATGCAGGGGGTACGCGACGGCGGGGCGAGGTGGCAGCGACGGCGAACGGCGTTGGCGTCGGGGCGTCGTTGGGGAGGAGGACGGGGACGGTTGCATCCCGGCGGTGAGGCGGCGTCAGCGCGGTCGACGAGCGACGGGCGCAGCGTCAGCAGGCGTTGGCCTACGAGGAGGACGTGGCGGGGGCTTGACGGATGAGCTGCGAGGCGT
>NW_021291661.1:0-889 GCF_002162155.2 Triticum dicoccoides
GCGGCAACTGCGAGATGAGAGTGAAAATTTCCCAAGTGTGAACTTATATAGCAAAGCCTTTAGTTCCGGTTCGTGGCACCAACCGGGACTAATACACCCTTTAGTCCCGGTTGGTGCCACCAACCGGGACCAAAGGCCTCTTTTCAGCAGCCCAAAGGGCGGAAAGCGGCGACCTTTGATCCCGGTTGGTGGCACGAACCGGGACTAAAGGGGGGCCATTGGTCCCGGTTGGTGCCATGAACCGGGACCAAAGGTTGGCATTGGTCCCGGTTCGTGGCACCAACCGGGACCAATGGCCTTGCACAGCGGCGTGGTGGTGGGAGTTTAGTCCCACCTCACTAGTTGAGAGTGCCCCGCACCTGTTTATAAGCTCCGCTGGCTCTTCCCACTCGAACTCCTCTGAACTGCAGGCCTATGGGCCTAATCTGACACTGCTTTGCCTGTGGGCCTGTTGGGCCTTTTGCGGGCCTGAATCCTGGCCCATGGTAGGGTTTCTAGTCGTATTCAGGCCGTGGGGGCCCAATAGGAGGCACTTTTTTGTTTTTTGTTTTCTTTATGTATTGTTGCTATTTTCATTTTATTTTCCAGTTTTTTTGTTTTGTTTTCTGCATTATTTATTTTCTTTTGTTTTTTGCTTTATTTTTTAATTCTTTTTGCTTTTAGTTTTAGGAAAATTATAAACTTTCTGTTAGTGTCATTAGTTTTCAAACTTGAAAACACTTTTTTTTTGTTTTTTTGTTTTCTTTCTTGCTTTATTTATTTTATTTTGTTTCTACTTACAACAAAATACTTATTGTTGCTATTTTTATTTTATTTTTTCAGTTTTTTTGTTTTGTTTTCTCCATTATTTATTTTCTTTTGTTTTTTGCTTTATTTTTTAATTCTTTTT
>NW_021291662.1:0-3164 GCF_002162155.2 Triticum dicoccoides
AACAAAATATACTTGACGCAATAGAAGATGCTCGAAAGGGGGTGTTCACGCCCAACAGAGAGAACGACGAGGTTACGCGCGCCCTGGGAAATCCTGTACACCCGGGAAGAACACGAGGCAAGGGCGTTATTCCCTGGTATGAGGGATTTTCGGAATGGAACGACGACTACAGGACCCGTGCAAGAAATAAGATGGAGGAGGAGGAGAAGAGGAAGCTAGAGGAGGAGCAGAGGAAGCAGGACGCAGAACGCCTTCAAGGCCTAGAAGCAAGGTACGCAGACTTGGCACTCAAATTCCAGCAGCAGCAGCAGCAGATCGACTCACTTAGCCAGGAAAGGGGGTCTCAGTAGCGGCAGCAGCAAGCGGATGATCGTCCATCATTGGATAGCACCATCCCATCCATGCCGAGAAGCAGCTTTGGTTCCACCCCGGGCGACACACTGCTGGATACATACCCTGTGGATGACATCATAGAGAACACTAACTATGAGCTACACTCCAAAATGAAGAACATATCCATGAAGGTGGCGGACACCGTTGCTTTTACAATTACTCCCGAAGCAACCTTCCATTGCACCCCGATTCCAGTGGGCTATGCTCGTGTCTTGGTTGATGAAGTGGTGGACCCATAATCGAGGCTAGCGCTTGACATTCCTGGAGGTGACGACGAGCGCACACTGGGAGAGGCCATACATCATATCATCCTATGGAGAAAGGATTGCATCATCTTTTGAAGTCCACCGACACCGCGTCTGCCGACTCCTCCTCGAAGTCCGCCACTGAGTTAGCAGACTCCCGCTCCTCCAAGTCCACGAATGCGTGAGCCGACTCCTCCTCGAAGTCCACTACCTCCTCCAAGTCCACGAGCGTGTGAGGCCACTCCTCATGTTTCAAGTCTGGCACAGTGTCAGGCCACTCCTCCTGTTTCAAGTCCAACACCGTGTCAGGCCACACCTCCTGTTTCAAGTCTGGCACAGCGTCATGCCACTCCTCCTGCTCCAACTCAGCCACGTCAGCCATCTCCACCGTCTCAGCAATCACAGAAGAGACACGCCACAGCAATGGTGCGTAGCTGTATGAGTCGAGGTAGTACAGGAAGTACAGGCGGAGACAAGCGATATAAATATGGTCCAAGTCTCGCTCCTCTTCCTCAAAGGCCTTACGACATGACCGAGGAGCAAAACGCAGCCATAGTGCAGGCCCAAGTGGACGCCCATTTTGGACCGAAACCGGCATCGCCGCCAAGGGAGAAAGTGCCTGAGAAAGTTATTGACCACTTTATTCATATGGCAAGAAAACCATCTCCCAAGCCTATTGAATCGGACTATGAGCGCCAAATCAGGAAGCTACATCGAGCATGACTAGAGAAGGAAGCGAGCTCGAGCTCGAGCCAACAAGCAGCTGTCAAAAATGCGGGAAAACCGTTCCCCAGCTGGGAGAACAGGCGGCGCAATCGATCCCCCCGCTTTTTGTGCCAACAACACATGAGAGTACGCACGCCCAATATTATTGTGGGCAAACCGTTAACGTTCCCCAGCTGGGCGATGTGGTAATAACCGAGGAGCATATGATGCAGGCTGAAATGCTCAAGATCACTGTTGGACAACTCCTCGAAATCGAGCCCATGTCTCCGCTTAGAGAGGAGGAAATAAAACAAAAATATGTCAGGGGCCAACCTTTGGTCGAGCCAGACAAGGTCGAGAACCTCCCAACGAGAATGTATGAATTGCATCAATTGAACATGAACATTACCAAGATTTCCAATCGAGTGTTCCTCATGGTGAATGTCAAGGAGGAGCATTACTTCCATGAGAAAGCTCTATCCGTTGAGTATTCAGAACTATTTCAGTTATACAATCAAGACGCACTCAACAAATCTATCGTCAGTTGCTATTGTCTGTAAGTGATTTCTTTCTGTAATTTAAGTCTCAAGCTAGCTGTAGTGATCATTTTTATCAATCATTACATGTAATTATCCTCACTATATTCTTTTCAGTGGTATTATATGCAGGATGAAGATGTATGAAATGAAAAAATCTAGACGCTGTGGCATTGGGTTCATTGACCCAAATACCATTAATGAGTACACATGGAATCTTCCAAGTTGTCGAGCAAGTTCAGAGGAAAGCATGCTAGAGTTCTTCAAGCGCCTCAATACCAATGAAGATACTACTACATGGTCAAAAATATAAAGATATACTACTTCCTTACAACTTCCTGTGAGTCACACTGTCTTGTACTACAAATTCTATTTTTGCTTACTAGCTATCTAGATGTTAATAATTAAGTGTATAGGGTTTACAGTAGTTGATTAGTGTTATGCACATGCCCGCTTAATTAAGACATGCAAACATGTGCGCATGCAGTTTCCACTAGATCTTGTTAGACATTAAAGTTGACGAAGGAAAAGTTGAAGTACTGGACTCACTACTTAAAAAAGAAAGTGACTACACCATCTTGAAGGGGATAGTCAACAGGTAATTTCAATCATTATTAAATATATCTCGGCCTATTTAGTTCGTCATTTCCTGATATGAACTATTTAATAATCCCTTTATTAATTTTCTTTGCCGGCGGGCAGGGCTTGGGCAAAGTTCATCAAGGTGACTCCAGGCAAATGGGCAAAAAAGTTGTTTTGGTATCGACCAAAGGTAAGTAATTAAGTAGTACTAGCTACCTAGCTAGCTACCATCTCTTTAATTCTTGTTTCAATACCATTAATTAATTATCATGCTTGATTAATCATTATCTGATTCAATTCCATTCTCGTAAAGACCCTGAAGCAGGCGTCGGGAAATGATCTGTGTGCATACTACATTTGCGAGAACATTCGCATGATGGCATCCGAAAGGAGCAGATCTCAAAGACAGGACTGGGTACGTTTGTCAAAACACTATTCACACCATTATCGATATCTAGTCACACAACTAATACACATGCTTATTGATCTCCTTCTTAACAGTCCAGAGAGGTGCGGGGGCAGCTCCTACCAACGGACCGCATACTAGCACTTCAAGAGGAAATAGTGGGATTTTTGCTCGACCAGGTCATAGATCCCAAAGGAGAATACTATTACTCGCTACCGCCCCCATGAACCACTTGTCATCGTGCTCCGAAGGCACCAAGGCAACATGTAGGACAAATTGTATATATATATATATATA
>NW_021291663.1:0-3214 GCF_002162155.2 Triticum dicoccoides
GCTTCGAGGTGGAGGTGGAGGTGGAGGTGGAATGGCGTGGGTTGTGAACTTGGGATGGGGAAGCGGCGGCTGCGGGGGATTTGTTTGGTGGTTTTTTCCCTTTCCTCTCGTCTCGTCTGCTCCTCTCCCCCTCTCTCTCTTTTGCGGTGCGCTTTGCTTGGCCAATCCCACGCTTACCCACGGATCCATGTCTTTTTTATTGGTTGATACAACCCTCTCACGGATCAAGGGCCTGCGAATCCATCCCAGCCGCCCAACACCCCACGATCCGACGGCTGCGACGTGCGTGCCCGTGGCTGCAGCTAGTAGTGCTAGTACCAGTTTTTTCTTTTGTCTTGGGCTGATTGCTAGGTTGTTGAGTGGTGGTGGTGTCATTTAATCCGTTCCTCTCGTTTTCTTCAATGCTTTCAATTACATTTTCCATGGATCGATGAACGCTCCCACGGATCCTCAAGGGCTAGTGAATCGATCCCAGCCGACCAACATCCGATGATCCGACTGTCTATGACTTTCGTGGAACGGGGGCTACTGTACTATTTTTTTTTCTATTCCGGCTGATCATTCGTGGTTTTTTTTTTCTTCCTCTCTCGTTTGGCCTTCTTTTCCGATGCTTGGTCAACCGCATGTCCCATCGATTGATCTTTTCCCCACTCATGCCTTCCACAAATCAAGCATCACGAATCGATGCATGATCACTAGTTCGCTATGACCTCTAACAAATTGACCCCCTCTCAAACGAATCCCAGTCGCCCGCCCAGATCTAATGAAAGAGGAAGCAGACTGGTTTGGTCTACGCTTGAGAACGATGTCGTGTTTCTCCCCCTATCACTCTCACTCCACTAGATTTCAAGCACGGGAGCGGACCGAGATATTCAAACTCATTTGGCTAAGAGCGGTAACGACAACGAGATTCCAGTTTGCAGAACACTTGTTACGTAAGGGCATCACCAACGTTGACCCTCAAACACCCGCATTCGTCCGGGCTGCACGGTCCGGACGTGTTTTGCCATCCTAAGCAGTCCAAACATCCTTTTCTCTGCAAAACCGAGGGGCTTTGCGGGTGCCCCAACTAGTGCCACGGACGCGTCCGACACCCCCGGACGAACCCATATCTCTCTCCTGACTCTCTCGTGCTTTCCCTCCAACGGACGCGTTGCTTCCCTGCCACATTCATGCCGGCCCAGAGCGGCTGACATTGATGTTGCAAGATGTGATTGAATAGGAGGGTGTCGCTAACCGACGCGATCACATGTGTCAATGCGGACGCGCCGTCCCGAGAAACCTACTCCGGCCGTTGTGCCGCATTGAAGCTGTCTGACCTTCCGTTTTTCTGGTCTGGTCGCGGCTATATATACCGTGCTCCGGTGATCCATGTCCACTCCTTCGATTTTCCTCCTCCTCTCCGAGCACCTCCTCCTCCTCCGGCAATGACCAATTGATGGTTCTCCAGGCCGGCAGGCAGCGATGATGGCAATGGTTCTTCATCCGGTTCTTGGCATCGCTGCCATCAATCTTCAGGGCCCTCGGACTCCACAGCTGTGAGCTCCTCCTGTAATGAGGAGATCGTCAACTCCTTCGGCAATGAGGAGGACCAGGCTGCCGCTACTTCAGTAGCCACGCCTCCTCTTGGAGGCAGCTCTGACGGACGAGGAGATGGAGATGATGGTAGAGGGGTCACTCTGGGAGCGTGGTCTGGCGGTGCCCTCGTCGCCGCAATCACGGCGTACGAACTGGGCACAAAGTAAAGGACTCAACATCGCCACCGCATTATCGGTATGTCCGGATCAGCAGGCCAGTGTGACGACCACTAACACCAACTCATCAAGGAGGAACTGTCGTCCGCGATTGCCAACACATGCAAGCGCATCCTCCACTACCTTGGTGATGGTGGACCCTCTTTGTCGCGGGCCATTGTGTCCGCGTTTGATCCATAACGACCTGGACATAGTGGCGGCGCGGTATTTTGACCGGTCCGTCACCACCACATAGACGGTTGTGCGGCATCGTCGCCGCCTTGACGGGGAGCTCACCAAGATTTGCGAGGAATGGTCGATAAACGACACCTCTGCCAATTCTAGCAGGGGCAAGGCCACCGCTAGGGCACCATGGCCGAGGGCGGTATTTGCCATTACGGCCCTCTACATGGTGGAGGAGCAAGCGGACCGGCTCCTCTGGGAGCACCAAGCGGCGGCCGGGCAAGGCTACCGCAGCGGCCCTTCGCCCTACCGTTGCTGAAGGGACGATGATGATGACGACATTGACGACAGGGGTGGTGCGGCCCAGGCCAAGTGCACGAGGTCATCATCTGCTATAATTTAGCCTCCTAGTTTTTTTTCTATTTTAGTTAAATGGTCGAAATATTGTCTGTTTTATGTAAATTATGTCTAAACTATGCTGAAATATGTTGTTTTGATATAATTTATCTAGTTTATTCAAAATTGGTTTGAAATATATGCGGGCAGCTTTAGATAGCCGGCTCCCGCATCACTGTTCATGGACTGGTCGTCACCAGTCCGCAGACGGATACGGTGTCTGGTTTAGGGGTCAGTGTTGGAGATGCCCTATGTGGTTGCATAATAGTTAAAGTTTTATGTTGTTTCATCATCATTCATGCATCTCCGTATATGTCCGAACTCAATGTCAACTCAGTCTTTGTGCGAACTCCACGTCAACTTTCCCTACGCTCCAATACAAGGTATTTCCATCTTGTTCTCTATTATTTTATGTGAAATTATACATCATAGTGTAGCAACACAAGTGACAAATAAATATATTTTTTCCAGTAACCACCACGCGCAAGAAAAAAAGATGTCTGGTAAAGTGCAATGCAAAAAAATACACATAAAATCAAGGAACAACATTGGGATGATACTAGATGGAGAAGGTTGTCGATATGTATGTGATTGAGACGTCAAATTTACGTACTCCATGGCATGGTTCTAGATTATCGTGGATAATCAGGTGGTAATGGCGATGTATGTACGGCGGAGAGAGAGATGCCATTCCACTCGCCGGAGTATCGATTTTAAAAAGCATAGAGTGAAGATGGATGGACCGACGTCCTATAGTACGTAGTTTATGAATTCCAAAACGTGTGGACGCAGCACTCAACAAAAGATTCTTCATCACATGTGCCTCTTTATTTCCAATATTTCCATCCAAATCACATGAACATCATCATGTTAGTATATCGTGGTTGGGAATATTTAAATTC
>NW_021291664.1:0-1002 GCF_002162155.2 Triticum dicoccoides
AACTTCGCGTACTTCGTTTGTGTTCAACGACCAGACAAAGGCGTCACAGAACCCCACCTTGATCAATAAAGCTTTCATCTTATATTCGCAATATCCAGATTGCAATCTCAGTTTCTTGCTTGTTCTTCGTTTGCTCGCAGGAAACAGACCCTCGTGGTCAGGTTGATCGTGCTCCGGCGTGGTCAATAACCTCTCGGAGTTGGTTTAGCGATTGCTAAGGCGCGACGTCCTCGCACGTTCGTAGTCGGATCGTCAAAGTCGACTTCCACCAAAGCAAAATCCACCATCTCATCGAAAGACGGGACACCTTTGCCTCTATCAAGTGGTATCAGATTTCCAGGTTGCTCGGTGAGATTTTACAGTTTTTCGTAGTTTAGATCGAGTCTGTTCTTCATACCTATAGTCCACGAAAAAGCCACAAAAAAATTTTTAGGGTTAGTTCATCATATCCGAACCAATCTGAGCCTTTGCATAATCTTTTTAGGGTTTTTGCTTTGTTGAATTTGCGGTTGCATCGTCGTGTCTAGTTGCTGGTCTTAGAGTCTAGTCTTTTAGAGTTTCGAGTTCTGGTCATAAGTTGTCACGCCGCCGCCGCACCATCATCATTGCCCCTGCCATCTACCACCACCGCTCCGAATCCGTATCCATATACCACCACCAATCCGTGTCCATATACCACCACCGATCCATATCCATATACTACCACCGCTACCACCACCACCACCATATACCACCACCATATATCCACCACCAATCCGAGTTCCTTGCTTATTAGGGTTGTTTTCGAGATCCATCTAGATTCCGATTCGGGTTTCCTTGCCGGAGTATGTTTCGGAAAAAAAAAAAGAGTCGGGTAGCCACGCTCCGTTTAGGCCCAAAATTTTTCGAAAACGCATTTTTCGAAAAAATTTCTGGCTATCCTATTTTTAGGTGTTTCTGAGTGTTTTGAGACATGTGCCATTATAGGAAGTTTTTTTTGACCCGTTTCCAGTTTTTGGGTCC
>NW_021291664.1:7436-8728 GCF_002162155.2 Triticum dicoccoides
TTCGGACTCCTCCACCAAGGGCCACGAAATTCCCCCCTCTTCCTCCATATATACAGCCCTTAGGGCATCGTTTAGACTTTGGGTTTTGTTTAGATTAAAAGTTCGCCATAGCTGCAACTTCGCGTACTTCGTTTGTGTTCAACGACCAGACAAAGGCGTCACAGAACCCCACCTTGATCAATAAAGCTTTCATCTTATATTCGCAATATCCAGATTGCAATCTCAGTTTCTTGCTTGTTCTTCGTTTGCTCGCAGGAAACAGACCCTCGTGGTCAGGTTGATCGTGCTCCGGCGTGGTCAATAACCTCTCGGAGTTGGTTTAGCGATTGCTAAGGCGCGACGTCCTCGCACGTTCGTAGTCGGATCGTCAAAGTCGACTTCCACCAAAGCGAAATCCACCATCTCATCGAAAGACGGGACACCTTTGCCTCTATCAGCTGGGAAGGCTTATAGTATGGTAGCAAAAAGGGTCAGCAATAATCAATTCAGAGATGCAAAGTTGAATAAACGCTCAACGACGTACTGTGCTGGTCCTAGGCTAGACTGTGCTAGAGACGCCAGCCTAGAACACCAACAAAATCACGGCGCGGCACGTAAACAAGGGAAAAGCACACTCTGAATTTTTTTTTTCGCTCTTCTTTTTTTTTTGCGCTCTTTTTTTTTTGCGCTGCTTTTTTTTTGCGAAAAATCACTATAATGGCGAGTGTCTCAAAACTCTTCCTAGGTCAAACTGACAGGATGGGCACGAAATTTTTTTTTCGACCAATTTTTTTTTTCGACTGCCCGGACCCAAAAACTAGAAACAGGTCAAAAAAAACTTCCTATAATGGCACCTGTCTCAAAACACTCAGAAACACCTAAAAATAGGATAGCCAGAAATTTTTTCGAAAAATGCGTTTTCGAAAAATTTTGGGCCTAAACGGAGCGTGGCTACCCGACTCTTTTTTTTTTCCAAACCTACTCCGGCAAGGAAATACGAATCGGAAACTAGATGGATCTCGAAAACAAACCTAATATGCAAGGAACTCGGATTGGTGGTGGATATATGGTGGTGGTATATGGCAGCGGTGGTGGTAGCGGTGGTAGTATATGGATATGGATCGGTGGTGGTATATGGATACGGATTCGGAGCGGTGGCGGATAAGCGGTGGTGGTAGATGGCAGGGGCGATGATGATGGTGCGGCGGCGGCGTGACAACTTATGACCAGAACTCGAAACTCTAAAAGACTAGACTCTAAGACCAGCAACTAGACACGACGATGCAACCGCAAATTCAACAAAGCAAAACCCT
>NW_021291664.1:8738-10186 GCF_002162155.2 Triticum dicoccoides
CTAAACGGAGCGTGGCTACCCGACTCTTTTTTTTTTCCAAACCTACTCCGGCAAGGAAACACGAATCGGAAACTAGATGGATCTCGAAAACAAACCTAATATGCAAGGAACTCGGATTGGTGGTGGATATATGGTGGTGGTATATGGCAGCGGTGGTGGTAGCGGTGGTAGTATATGGATATGGATCGGTGGTGGTATATGGATACGGATTCGGAGCGGTGGCGGATAAGCGGTGGTGGTAGATGGCAGGGGCGATGTTGATGGTGCGGCGGCGGCGTGACAACTTATGACCAGAACTCGAAACTCTAAAAGACTAGACTCTAAGACCAGCAACTAGACACGACGATGCAACCGCAAATTCAACAAAGCAAAACCCTAAAAAGATTATGCAAAGGCTCAGATTGGTTCGGATATGATGAACTAACCCTAATTTTTTTTTGTGGCTTTTTCGTGGACTGTAGGTATGAAGAACAGACTCGATCTAAACTACGAAAAACTGTAAAATCTCACCGAGCAACCTGGAAATCTGATACCACTTGATAGAGGCGGAGGTGGCCCGTCTTTCGATGAGATGGTGGATTTCGCTTTGGTGAAAGTCGACTTTGACGATCCGACTACAAACGTGCGAGGACGTCGCACCTTAGCAATCGCTAAACCAACTCCGAGAGGTTATTGACCACGCCGGAGCACGATCAACCTGACCACGAGGGTCTGTTTCCTGCGAGCAAACGAAGAACAAGCAAGAAACTGAGATTGCAATCTGGATATTGCGAATATAAGATGAAAGCTTTATTGATCAAGGTGGGGTTCTGTGACGCCTTTGTCTGGTCGTTGAACACAAACGAAGTACGCGAAGTTGCAGCTATGGCGAACTTTTAATCTAAACAAAGCCCAAAGTCTAAACGATGCCCTAAGGGCTGTATATATGGAGGAAGAGGGGGAAATTTCGTGGCCCTTGGTGGAGGGTTCCGAAATCAACCCTATCTCTTGTTTCCCCACACATACGGACTCTACAAATAGCCTATACTTATGTATTTCGAAATTACATGGGCCTGGCCCAATAATAAGGTGACGCAGCACCTAAAATAGCCTCGGGACGAAATTTATGAAGTGGCATCTTGTATATTTCGTCCAAGGCTTCATGCACCCATTATGGTGGCTTCAAAGTCCTGAAATCATCACTTGTAATTCCGTTCTTGTTCCCCTTGCGCATGCCATCATCTCCATGCTTGTTCTTGCTCCAATGTTCATCCTTCTCCAAGCTAGGCCCTTCATTTGTAAGCAAAACAAATGTATCCAATTTAGGCAGCATCATATTCTCATGAACATTAGAATCATTACCAAGAAACGAAAGTACCTGGTAATTTAGTTGGCGTGCACGAGCTCTAGTAATTGGTCCAGTATGTATAGCAGCAGGGGCTGTGGGTGTAACAATTGTATTGATGTCG
>NW_021291665.1:0-3051 GCF_002162155.2 Triticum dicoccoides
AAAATAAACAATTTTAAAACTAGTACTATGTAAAAATTTCAGAAACTTTTGACTTTCCAATAAAAAATGTAAATTCACGCACTACAGCCAAAGTTTCTGTTTTTGCAATGCACAAACCAAACAAGAAATTTAATCATCCTAAAGGCAAATCTTGGCACATTATTTTTTATAATGCAATGAATTTGTACAAGGGGATAATTATTTTTGTTGAAACTTTTCTGTAATCAAGGTTCACAAAGTTTCCAGGGGCATGAACAAAGTTCAAGGCTAGCTCCCACTCTATATTTTCTTTTTGTTTTTGAACTTTATAAAAGCACTCAACAGAATAAAATGACTCTCTAAAACTTCCAGGTTGTCTCCCTGGCAGCGCTTTCTTTAAAGCCATTAAGCTAGGCATGAAGTGCTCAAGTAATTGATCCACCCAGATCCCAAGGTATATCAAAGCCAATTTTAATTAACAATGATTTGTAATTTAGTATTGAGCACAAAGCAACATATATCATGCAACAACAAAGTCTAACTCTCTTCTTATGCATCGGCATGTCAAAAAAAGAACAATTCATGCACATCAAGTAAGGGCCAATACATAGCATAAACACTTTCTTGCAATTTTATAGTATTGGAAACGTAGAGAGGCAGAGATGTAGTTCCTCTCTCATAATAATTGCAAGTAGGAGCAGCAAGCACATGCATATTATATTCATCAAAGTCATCATGTGTAATGGTAGAACGCAACCCATCAATGTAATCCTTAATAAGAGCAAACTTCTCCAATATAGTGTAGTTGGGAGAATTCAAAAAGATAATAGGACTATCATGTGTGGGTGCAATAGCAACAATTTCTTTCATAACGTAAGGAACTATAGCAAGTTCATCTCCATAAGCATCATTCATATTGGCATCATGGCCACAAGCATAGCAAGCATCAATTTAATCAAAAAGGGATATTTCAAACGAATCCAAGGGATCATAGCAATCACCATAGCATTCATCCTTCGATAAGCATGAAGGAAAATTAAACAATGTATGAGTTGAACAGTTACTCTCATTAGAAGGTGGGCACGGGTAGCTAATCCGGTCTTCCTCCTTTCGTTCTTCGCTCTACTCGTCATCTTTTTCATCCAATGAGCTCATAGTGTCATCAATTTCTTCTTCCATAGATTCCTGCAAAATATTAGTCTCTTCTAGGACAACGGAGACTTTCTCAATAAACTCATTAATATCGACATTATATTCATATTTCTCATAGCAATATTTAAGTATAGCATAATTTTCAGGTCTATAAGCAGCATCATCATAATTTTCACACTTTTCAAAGAAAGATTCAATTTCATAAGCACCCCTAAAAGCAACAAATTCTTCTATTCGTTCCACATCATAGTAATCATATATACCATTATCATAAGAAGCCAAGGTTTCATTATCAGTAAATTTACATGAAAAGGGACGTTGTGGATCCTTCATCCTAGAGTAACAAGTATAATCATATCTCAAGCATAAATTCCAAGCATACCAACGCAAAATTTCAATTTGATCCCATAACAGTTTCCCTTTTTGAGTCAAGCAATAATCCCTAAAGTATTCACGTTAATCCAACGTGTCTCCCATTATTAAGTTGAATCGGGTTTTCTCAAGATAATCAAAGTAGTCTTTAATATTTTTCACATAATGAGCATCGAGGGTTTTAGGAGGTTCCCCATCTCCATGAGTAGCAAGTACAACTATTTTTTTTGGTATTTCGTGTTCCATATCCATAAATAAAGATATAAAACAACTTAGAACAGAAAATAAAATCTACTTAGTGATACAGCAAACAAGCACACACGAGAATATTCACCCCATGCTATTGCTCCCCGGCAACGGCGCGAGAAAAAGGTCTTGATAACCCGCAAGTATAGGGTATCAATTGTATCCTTTCTCGATAAGTAAGAGTGTGGAACCCAACGAGGAGCTAAAGGTAGAACAAATATTCCCTCAAGTTCTATCGACCACCAATACAACTCTATGCACACTTTACATTCGCTTTACCTAGAACAAGTACGAAAGTAGAAGTACTTTGTAGGTGTAATAAGATAGATTTGAAACATAATAAAGAACACGTAAATAAAAGCTAGGGGCTGTTTAGATAAAGAAACAACTCAGTTAGTTTTAGTAGAGAGCTTTTTGTCACAAGAAAGTTATTTGTCCCTAGGCAATTTGTTGGTGCAATATTTGCCTACCTTGTGTTTTCGAGACTGTTGATAGAAACATGCATGGAATGATTTGTTTGCTAGTGCATACAGAGAGAAAAATTCCATACACAACCGAAGATAATGCTGCCTCTCGTGCTGAGTTCGAGGAACTTCACCGAAGTATATCTGCGTTGTAGAGAAGAATGAGATGTAATTGTTGAAGCAATAGAGTCAAGAAGATTGATGTGAAGAAATTGACCCCTCGAAAGTTCTCTGCTCAAGCAAAGCTTTTGATAAGGCACTTTCGTCCAAAGAAATTGACTACAGCGATGGAAGTCAAAGGCAAAGTGAAGATGTAGTATTAATTTTGTTGTTCTTCTTTCATTCATTTGAGTCATAGGGCGTCCGTACTATTAAGAGAGGTATTGGTTCTCGATGCTTAGATCTATTGTGATGCTTAGCCATAACCTATGACATACGCGAGAGAAATCTCTTTGTGCTTCGAGAAAATAATTGCCAGGAAGAGACTGTGATCTTCTTTGTTGTGAGAGATTTCGCTCAGACCAAGGAGTTAGCATTTTTACCGTTGTGCTCAAATGCTCAAATCCGACAGTTGGACCCGTGTAATTCGGCCATTGGCTGAACCCGATGTCTAATTTGGTCTTTTCCCATCAGGGATGGCTGTGGCTATAAATAGCCAGCCAGCTCCAACTTTGTCCGTTGTCCGCTCCGCTTGAGATTTTCCGAAGATTGATTTGAGCAACCCCTCTCCGAGTGATTTGAGTTTAAGATCTACCAAGAGAAAACCAAGAGCCCAAACTTAGACAGTGGTTTAGCATCACAGTAGTTCTGAGTGAGAGTCCTTGTACCTATTACTCTT
>NW_021291666.1:0-3051 GCF_002162155.2 Triticum dicoccoides
AAAATAAACAATTTTAAAACTAGTACTATGTAAAAATTTCAGAAACTTTTGACTTTCCAATAAAAAATGTAAATTCACGCACTACAGCCAAAGTTTCTGTTTTTGCAATGCACAAACCAAACAAGAAATTTAATCATCCTAAAGGCAAATCTTGGCACATTATTTTTTATAATGCAATGAATTTGTACAAGGGGATAATTATTTTTGTTGAAACTTTTCTGTAATCAAGGTTCACAAAGTTTCCAGGGGCATGAACAAAGTTCAAGGCTAGCTCCCACTCTATATTTTCTTTTTGTTTTTGAACTTTATAAAAGCACTCAACAGAATAAAATGACTCTCTAAAACTTCCAGGTTGTCTCCCTGGCAGCGCTTTCTTTAAAGCCATTAAGCTAGGCATGAAGTGCTCAAGTAATTGATCCACCCAGATCCCAAGGTATATCAAAGCCAATTTTAATTAACAATGATTTGTAATTTAGTATTGAGCACAAAGCAACATATATCATGCAACAACAAAGTCTAACTCTCTTCTTATGCATCGGCATGTCAAAAAAAGAACAATTCATGCACATCAAGTAAGGGCCAATACATAGCATAAACACTTTCTTGCAATTTTATAGTATTGGAAACGTAGAGAGGCAGAGATGTAGTTCCTCTCTCATAATAATTGCAAGTAGGAGCAGCAAGCACATGCATATTATATTCATCAAAGTCATCATGTGTAATGGTAGAACGCAACCCATCAATGTAATCCTTAATAAGAGCAAACTTCTCCAATATAGTGTAGTTGGGAGAATTCAAAAAGATAATAGGACTATCATGTGTGGGTGCAATAGCAACAATTTCTTTCATAACGTAAGGAACTATAGCAAGTTCATCTCCATAAGCATCATTCATATTGGCATCATGGCCACAAGCATAGCAAGCATCAATTTAATCAAAAAGGGATATTTCAAACGAATCCAAGGGATCATAGCAATCACCATAGCATTCATCCTTCGATAAGCATGAAGGAAAATTAAACAATGTATGAGTTGAACAGTTACTCTCATTAGAAGGTGGGCACGGGTAGCTAATCCGGTCTTCCTCCTTTCGTTCTTCGCTCTACTCGTCATCTTTTTCATCCAATGAGCTCATAGTGTCATCAATTTCTTCTTCCATAGATTCCTGCAAAATATTAGTCTCTTCTAGGACAACGGAGACTTTCTCAATAAACTCATTAATATCGACATTATATTCATAGTTCTCATAGCAATATTTAAGTATAGCATAATTTTCAGGTCTATAAGCAGCATCATCATAATTTTCACACTTTTCAAAGAAAGATTCAATTTCATAAGCACCCTTAAAAGCAACAAATTCTTCTATTCGTTCCACATCATAGTAATCATATATACCATTATCATAAGAAGCCAAGGTTTCATTATCAGTAAATTTACATGAAAAGGGACGTTGTGGATCCTTCATCCTAGAGTAACAAGTATAATCATATCTCAAGCATAAATTCCAAGCATACCAACGCAAAATTTCAATTTGATCCCATAACAGTTTCCCTTTTTGAGTCAAGCAATAATCCCTAAAGTATTCACGTTAATCCAACGTGTCTCCCATTATTAAGTTGAATCGGGTTTTCTCAGGATAATCAAAGTAGTCTTTAATATTTTTCACATAATGAGCATCGAGGGTTTTAGGAGGTTCCCCATCTCCATGAGTAGCAAGTACAACTATTTTTTTTGGTATTTCGTGTTCCATATCCATAAATAAAGATATAAAACAACTTAGAACAGAAAATAAAATCTACTTAGTGATACAGCAAACAAGCACACACGAGAATATTCACCCCATGCTATTGCTCCCCGGCAACGGCGCCAGAAAAAGGTCTTGATAACCCGCAAGTATAGGGTATCAATTGTATCCTTTCTCGATAAGTAAGAGTGTGGAACCCAACGAGGAGCTAAAGGTAGAACAAATATTCCCTCAAGTTCTATCGACCACCAATACAACTCTATGCACACTTTACATTCGCTTTACCTAGAACAAGTACGAAAGTAGAAGTACTTTGTAGGTGTAATAAGATAGATTTGAAACATAATAAAGAACACGTAAATAAAAGCTAGGGGCTGTTTAGATAAAGAAACAACTCAGTTAGTTTTAGTAGAGAGCTTTTTGTCACAAGAAAGTTATTTGTCCCTAGGCAATTTGTTGGTGCAATATTTGCCTACCTTGTGTTTTCGAGACTGTTGATAGAAACATGCATGGAATGATTTGTTTGCTAGTGCATACAGAGAGAAAAATTCCATACACAACCGAAGATAATGCTGCCTCTCGTGCTGAGTTCGAGGAACTTCACCGAAGTATATCTGCGTTGTAGAGAAGAATGAGATGTAATTGTTGAAGCAATAGAGTCAAGAAGATTGATGTGAAGAAATTGACCCCTCGAAAGTTCTCTGCTCAAGCAAAGCTTTTGATAAGGCACTTTCGTCCAAAGAAATTGACTACAGCGATGGAAGTCAAAGGCAAAGTGAAGATGTAGTATTAATTTTGTTGTTCTTCTTTCATTCATTTGAGTCATAGGGCGTCCGTACTATTAAGAGAGGTATTGGTTCTCGATGCTTAGATCTATTGTGATGCTTAGCCATAACCTATGACATACGCGAGAGAAATCTCTTTGTGCTTCGAGAAAATAATTGCCAGGAAGAGACTGTGATCTTCTTTGTTGTGAGAGATTTCGCTCAGACCAAGGAGTTAGCATTTTTACCGTTGTGCTCAAATGCTCAAATCCGACAGTTGGACCCGTGTAATTCGGCCATTGGCTGAACCCGATGTCTAATTTGGTCTTTTCCCATCAGGGATGGCTGTGGCTATAAATAGCCAGCCAGCTCCAACTTTGTCCGTTGTCCGCTCCGCTTGAGATTTTCCGAAGATTGATTTGAGCAACCCCTCTCCGAGTGATTTGAGTTTAAGATCTACCAAGAGAAAACCAAGAGCCCAAACTTAGACAGTGGTTTAGCATCACAGTAGTTCTGAGTGAGAGTCCTTGTACCTATTACTCTT
>NW_021291667.1:0-1972 GCF_002162155.2 Triticum dicoccoides
TTTCTGAACTTGTCGATTGCAACGTACAAGTACTCTAAGCCCCCGACGGCATGAGGGAAAGGGCCCAATATGTCGAGCCCCTAGACCGAGAAGGGCCAAGAGAGAGGGATGTTTTGAAGGGCTTGAGATGGTTGCTGAAGCTTCTTTGAATGGAACTGGCACGCTTCACACTTGGTTACTAGTGTCGTGACATCCTGGAGGGCAGTGGGCTAGAAGAAACCTTACTGGAAAGCCTTGCCCGCAAGGGCCCTCGACCCTATGTGGGAGCCACATATGCCTCCATGTATCTCTGCCAACAGCTCTAGTCCTTCCTCCTGGGAGATGGACTTCAATTTCACCCCATTCGGTCTTTTTCTGTACAAGATGTTGTCAACAAATTGGTACAGAGCAGATCGGCGGGATACTCTCTCTGCCTCTTCCCGCTCCTTAGGAAGCTCTCATTTTTGGAGGAATCGGACGGTGTGCTGCGCCCATGCCAGAGCCCGTGGCTCGATGACAAGGACCAAAGGCATTTCTTCCGCCATGGGAGCGGCCGTCTCTACAGCCATGGCCTGAGGCCCTGCCGGAGTCAGTTGCCCCGCGGCAGGATCAACATTCCATGGCAACATCTTCACCAGCGGCTCCAGGGAGCTTAGTGGGGAAGTACTTGCGAGGGCCTAGCTTCCTCCGCTTATTCTTCCCGGTTGATGGTTCGACGGATGGTTGAGTTAACCGAAGCACAAAAGTACTTGGTTCCACAGGTAGCTTGAGGGCAGCGCGCTTTGACAGGTAGTCGGTGATGTCGTTTTCCGTCCAAGGGACATGCTCTGCTCGTATACCGTCAAAGCGCTCCTCTAGTTTCCTCACTTCATCCACGTAAGCTTCCATCAACGGGCTTTGATAATCTTTGTTTATCTGTCTGACGACGAGCTGTGAATCACCCCTGACGATGAGATTTTTGACTCTAAGGTCCGCCGCGATCCTAAGACTGGTGAGCAGGCCCTCGTACTCGGTGGTGTTGTTAATTAACATCTCCCGGGGAAAGTGCATTTGGATGACATACTTGAGGTGCTCTTCGGTGGGTGCGACAAGCGGAACACCAGCACCGGCGCCTTGCAGCAAAAAAGCCCCATCAAAGTACTTGATCCAGTTGCGGCTCGTTTCCTTACCGGGGAGAGTGGTCTCCTGTACCTCTTCGTCGGGCATCGAGGTCCATTCTGCAATGAACTCTGCCAAGACTCTGCTCTGAATTATCGAGGTGCTTTCGAACTTTAAACCAAAAATCGACAGCTCCAGGGCCCAATCCACGATCCTCCCCGTTGCATCTGGGTTATGCAGTATCCGTTGCAATGGGAGGCGGGTGACCACAGTGATCTCGTGTGCTTGGAAGTAATGATGCAGCTTCCTCGAGGCCATAAGGAGGCCGAAGAGCAATTTTTGCACACCTGAGTACCTTGACCTAGCCCCCTGTAAGAGGGAGCTGATGAAGTAAACTAGGTGCTGCACCATTTTCTTCTTCTGCGCCACTTCACCTAGCCGCGCGGGCCCTGTCGTACTGGCGTCAGCCTCTGCCTGGGACTCAGTCTTGCCGGGACCGAGCCCTGCCGAGGAGGGTTCCGGCTCGCCATCCATTGACTCTGCTGCTGCCGCTGCCTCTTCGTCGACCTCCCTTTGCGCCACTAGTGCGGCGCTAACCACCTGATTCGTTGCCGCTAGGTACAGCAGCAACGGTTCTTGTGGTTCGGGCGCATCCAGCACCAGGTCAGAGGAGAGGTACTTCTTCAAGTCTTGCAGCGCTATCTCGGCCTCTGGGGTCCACTCCACTGGGCCCGTCTTATTCAAGATCTTGAAAAAGGGAAGGGCACGCTCCGCGGACTTGGAGATGAATCTGCTCATGGCGGCAACGCAGCCAGTGAGCCGACGCACGTCCTTGATCCATTTGGGTGCCTCAATCTGTTTGATGGCCTTGATCTTATCTGGGTTTGCCTCAATC
>NW_021291668.1:0-2219 GCF_002162155.2 Triticum dicoccoides
GGTACGACGCTCCGGTGGCATTGCTACCCCCCAGGGCCCCCGTCCCGGCTAACCCTGTAGCGTTTGACCACGGGATCTAGCCCTTTGACTTTGCACGGACGGGCTTTGACCAGTGGACCTCTCCACCCGGTTGTGTTAGGTCGGCCCAGAGGAACACTTTGGAGCAACATCCGGGCCAAACCCACAGCTACATCCACTCCGTGTAGACCCGACGCGTCCGTTTCCCCCCTCCAGGTGCCGGCGGCGGCGGCGTCCGTGAGGGGGGGGGCACGCCCCGGAGACGCGTGCTGGGCGTTTGCAACCGCCTCAACACTTCCAAATTTGTGAGAGGCCGCCTACGCAAGATTTGACGGTATGCTAGCCCCCGGAGGCCGCCGGCCACAGTCGTAGACGTGCGAAGAGCAATCCGCGTAGAGGGAAGTGTTCAGATATTTCTCCATCACAAAAAATTATGAAAAATTACCATCAGTCCTATAGCACATGTGCCCACATTGTGTAAAAAACTCATGATTTTATCGCGCTCCAAGTATTTAATAATATTCACGCTGCATCGTTACCGCAGAACGTCTACTACCGTTTCATTGCCGTCCGTGAGGGGGGCCACAACCCGGAGACGCGTGCCGCCTCTTCGGACATGCCACAACACCACCCCGCATGTATGAGGGCCCGGTACGACGCTCCGGTGGCATTGCTACCCCCCAGGGCCCCCGTCCCGGCTAACCCTGTAGCGTTTGACCATGGGATCTAGCCCTTTGACTTTGCACGGACGGCCTTTGACCAGTGGACCTCTCCACCCGGTTGTGTTAGGTCGGCCCAGAGGAACACTTTGGAGCAACATCCGGGCCAAACCCACAGCTACATCCACTCCGTGTAGACCCGACGGGTCCGTTTCCCCCCTCCAGGTGCCGGCGGCGGCGGCGTCCGTGAGGGGGGGGGGCACGCCCCAGAGACGCGTGCTGGGCGTTTGCAACCGCCTCAACACTTCCAAAATTGTGAGAGGCCGCCTACGCAAGATTTGACGGTATGCTAGCCCCCGGAGGCCGCCGGCCACAGTCGTAGACGTGCGAAGAGCAATCCGCGTAGAGGGAAGTGTTCAGATACTTCTCCATCACAAAAAATTATGAAAAATTACCATCAGTCCCATAGCACATGTGCCCACGTTGTGTAAAAAACTCATGATTTATCGCGCTCCAAGTATTTATTAATATTCACGCTGCATCGTTACCGCAGAACGTCTACTACCGTTTCATTGCCGTCCGTGAGGGGGGCCACAACCCGGAGACGCGTGCCGCCTCTTCGGACATGCCACAACACCACCCCGCATGTATGAGGGCCCGGTACGACGCTCCGGTGGCATTGCTACCCCCCAGGGCCCCCGTCCCGGCTAACCCTGTAGCGTTTGACCACGGGATCTAGCCCTTTGACTTTGCACGGACGGGCTTTGACCAGTGGACCTCTCCACCCGGTTGTATTAGGTCGGCCCAGAGGAACACTTTGGAGCAACATCCGGGCCAAACCCACAGCTACATCCACTCCGTGTAGACCCGACGCGTCCGTTTCCCCCCTCCAGGTGCCGGCGGCGGCGGCGTCCGTGAGGGGGGGGGGGCACGCCCCGGAGACGCGTGCTGGGCGTTTGCAACCGCCTCAACACTTCCAAATTTGTGAGAGGCCGCCTACGCAAGATTTGACGGTATGCTAGCCCCCGGAGGCCGCCGGCCACAATCGTACACGTGCGAAGAGCAATCCGCGTAGAGGGAAGTGTTCAGATACTTCTCCATCACAAAACATTATGAAAAATTACCATCAGTCCTATAGCACATGTGCCCACGTTGTGTAAAAAACTCATGATTTTATCGCGCTCCAAGTATTTAATAATATTCACGCTGCATCGTTACCGCAGAACGTCTACTACCGTTTCATTGCCGTCCGTGAGGGGGGCCACAACCCGGAGACGTGTGCCGCCTCTTCGGACATGCCACAACACCACCCCGCATGTATGAGGGCCCGGTACGACGCTCCGGTGGCATTGCTACCCCCCAGGGCCCCCGTCCCGGCTAACCCTGTAGCGTTTGACCACGGGATCTAGCCCTTTGACTTTGCACGGACGGGCTTTGACCAGTGGACCTCTCCACCCGGTTGTGTTAGGTCGGCCCAGAGGAACACTTTGGAGCAACATCCGGGCCAAACCCACAGCTACATCCACTCCGTGTAGACCCGAC
>NW_021291669.1:0-9812 GCF_002162155.2 Triticum dicoccoides
ACACATGAGTTCTCTCCCTCTTGGTGCAGCCCTACCTCTCTCCCTACTCCTCCTCTCCCATGGTGCTTGGCGAAGCCCTGCGGGATTGCCACGCTCCTCCACCACCACCACGCCGTTGTGCTGCTGCTGGATGGAGTCTTCCTCAACCTCTCCCTCTCTCCTTGCTGGATCAAGGCGTGGGAGACGTCACCGGGCTGTACGTGTGTTGAACGCGGAGGTGCCGTGCGTTCGGCACTTGATCATCGGTGATTTGAATCACGACGAGTACGACTCCATCAACCCCGTTCACTTGAACGCTTCCGCTTAGCGATCTACAAGGGTATGTAGATGCACTCTCCTTCTACTCGTAGCTGGTTTCTCCATAGATAGATCTTGGTGACACGTAAGAAAATTTTGAATTTCTGCTACGTTCCCCAACAGTGGCATCATGAGCTAGGTCTATTGCGTAGATTCTTTGCACGAGTAGAACACAAAGTAGTTGTGGGCGTTGCTTTTGTTCAATATGCTTACCGTTACTAGTCCAATCTTGTTTCGACGGTATTGTGGGATGAAGCGGCCCGGACCGACCTTACACGTACTCTTACGTGAGACAGGTTCCACCGATTGACATGCACTTGGTGCATAAGGTGGCTAGCGGGTGCCAGTCTCTCCCACTTTAGTCGGAACGGATTCGATGAAAAGGGTCCTTATGAAGGGTAAATAGCAATTGACATATCACGTTGTGGTTTTGCGTAGGTAAGAAATGTTCTTGCTAGAAACCCATAGCAGCCATGTAAACCATGCAAACAACAATTAGAGGACGTCTAACTTGTTTTTGCAGGGTATGCTTTGTGATGTGATATGGCCAACAAGAATGTGATGAATATATGTGATGTATGAGATTGATCATGTTCTTGTAATAGGAATCACGACTTGCATGTCGATGAGTATGACAACCGGCAGGAGCCATAGGAGTTGTCTTTATTTATTGTATGACCTGCGTGTCATTGAAGAACGCCATGTAAATTACTTTACTTTATTGCTAAACGCGTTAGCCATAGAAGTAGAAGTAGTCTTTGGCGTGACAACTTCATGAAGACACGATGATGGAGATCATGATGATGGAGATCATGGTGTCAAGCCGGTGACAAGATGATCATGGAGCCCCGAAGATGAAGATCAAAGGAGCTATATGATATTGGCCATATCATGTCACTACTCTATTTGATTGCATGTGATGTTTATCATGTTTATGCATCTTGTTTACTTAGGACGACGGTAGTAAATAAGATGATCCCTTACAAAATTTCAAGAAGTGTTCTCCCCTAACTGTGCACCGTTGCTACAGTTCATCGCTTCTAAGCACCACGTGATGATCGGGTGTGATGGATTCTTACGTTCACATACAACGGGTGTAAGACAGTTTTACACAGCGAAAACACTTAGGGTTAACTTGACGAGCCTAGCATGTGCAGACATGGCCTCGGAACACGGAGACCGAAAGGTCGAGCATGAGTCGTATGGTAGATACGATCAACATGAAGATGTTCACCGATGATGACTAGTCCGTCTCACGTGATGATCGGACACGGCCTAGTTGACTCGGATCATGTGATCACTTAAATGACCAGAGGGATGTCTATCTAAGTGGGAGTTCATAAGATGAACTTAATTATCCTGAACATAGTCAAAAGACCTTTTGCAAATTATGTCGTAAGCTCGCGCTTTAGTTCCACTGTTTAGATATGTTCCTAGAGAAAATATAGTTGAAAGTTGATAGTAGCGATTATGCGATCAGTAGAAAGCTTATGTCCTTAATGCACCGCTCAGTGTGCTGAACCCCAACGTCGTTTGTCGATGTTGCGAACATCGGACATACACGTTTTGATAACTACGTGATAGTTCAATTAAATGGTTTAAGTAGAGGCACCAAAGATGTTTTCGAAACGTCGCGGAACATATGAGATGTTTCGAGGGCTGAAATTGGGATTTCAGGCTTGTGCCCACGTCAAGAGGTATAAGACCTCCGACGATTTTCTTAGCCTGCAAACTAAGGGAGAAAAGCTCAATCGTTGAGCTTGTGCTCAGATTGTCTGAGCACAACAATCACTTGAATCGAGTGGGAGTTGATCCTCCAGATGAGATAGTGATGTTTCCCCAAAGTCATTGCCACCAAGCTGCTAGAGCTTCGTGATTAACTATAACATATCAGGGATAGATATGATGATCCTTGAAATATTCATGATGTTTGACACCGCGAAAGTAGAAATCAAGAAGGAGCATCAATTGTTGATGGTTGGTGAAACCACTAGTTTCAAGAAGGGCAAGGGAACAAAGGGATACTTCATGAAACGGCAATTCAGTTGCTGCTCTAGTGAAGAAACCCAAGGTTGAACCCAAACCCGAGACTAAGTGCTTCTGTAATAAGGGGAACAACCACTGGAGCAGCATTACCCTAGATACTTGGTAGATGAGAAGGCTGGCAAGGTCAATAGAAGTATATTGGATATACATTATGTTAATGTGTACTTTACTAGTACTCCTAGTAGCACCAGGGCATTGGATACCGGTTCGGTTGCTAAGTGTTAGTAACTCGAAATAAAAGCTATGGAATAAACGGAGACTAGCTAAAGGTGAGCTGACGATATATGTTGGAAGTGTTTCCAAGGTTGATATGATCAAGCATTGCACGCTCCCTCTACCACCGAGATTGGTGTTTGCGTTGAGCATAGACATGATTGGATTATGTCTATCGCAATACGGTTATTCATTTAAGGAGAATAATGGTTACTCTAATTTTGAATAATACCTTCAATGGTCTTGCACCTAAAGGAATGGTTTATTGAATCTCGGTCGTAGTGATACACATTTTCATGCCAAAAGATATAAGATAGTAATGATAGTACCACTTACTTGTGGCACTGCCATGTAAGTCATAATGGTATAAAACGCATGAAGAAGCTCCATGTTGATGGATCTTTGGACTCACTCGTTTTTGAAAAGTTTGAGACATGCGAACCATGTCTATTGGTGTATATGCATGAAGAAACTCCATGCAAATGGATCGTTCGGACTCACTTGATTTTGAATCACTTGAGATATGCAAATCATACCACATGGGCAAGATGACTGAAAAGCCTCATTTTCAGTAAGATGGAACAAGATAGCAACTTGTTGGAAGTAACACATTTTGATGTGTGCAGTCGAATGAGTGCTGAGGCATGCAGTGAATATCGTTATGTTCTTACTTCACAGATGATTCGAGTAGATGTTGAGAATATTTACTTGATGAAACACAAGTCTGAATTATTGAATGGTTCAAGTAATTTCAGAGTAAAGTAGAAGATCATTGTGACAAGAGGATAAAATGCCTATGATATGATCATAGAGATGAATATCTGAGTCACGAGTTTTGGCACACAATTAAGACATTGTGGAAATTGTTTCGCAATTAATACCGCCTGGAACACCATAGTGTGATGGTGTGTCCGAACATCATAGTTGCACCCTATTGGATATGGTGCGTACCATGATGTCTCTTATCGAATTACCACTATCGTTCATGGGTTAGGCATTAGAGACAACCACATTCACTTTAAATAGGGCACCACATAATTCCGTTGAGATGACACCGTATGAATTATGGTTTAGAGAAACCTAAGTTGTCGTTTCTTGAAAGTTTGGGGCTGCGACGCTTATGTGGAAAAGTTTCAGGATTGATAAGCTCGAACCCAAAGCGGATAAAATGCATCTTCATAGGACACCCAAAACAGTTGGGTATACCTCCTGTCTCAGATCCGAAAGCAATAAGGGATTGTTTCGAGAATCAGGTCCTTTCTCGAGGAAAAGTTTCTCTCGAAAGAATTGAGTGGGAGGATGGTGGAAACTTGATGAGGTTATTGAACTGTCTCTTCAACTAGTGTGTGGCAGGGCACAGGAAGTTGTTCCTGTGGCACCTACACCAATTGAAGTGGAAGCTTATGATAGTGATCATGAAGCTTCGGATCAAGTCACTACCGAACCTCGTAGGACGACAAGGACACGTACTACTTCGGAGTGGTAAGGTGATCCTGTCTTGAAGGTCATGTTGCTAGACAACAATGAACCTACGAGCTATGGAGAAGCGATGGTGGGCCCGAATTCCGACAAATGGTTAGAAGCCATGAAATCCGAGATAGTATCCATATATCAGAACAAAGCATGGACTTTGATGGACTTGCCCGATGATCGGCAATCCATTGAGATAAATGGATCTTTTAAGAAGAAGACGGACGTGGATGGTAATGTCACCATCTATGAAGCTCGACTTGTGGCGAAGTGTTTTCCGACAAGTTCAAGGAGTTGACTACGATGAGATTTTCTCACTCGTAGCGATGCTTAAAGTCCGTCGGAATCATGTTAGCATTAGCTGCATTTATGAAATCCGGCAGATGGATGTCAAGACAAGTTTCCTTACTAGTTTTCGTAAGGAAAGGTTGTATGCAATACAATCAGAAAAGTTTTGTCGATCCTAAGGATGCTAAAAGGTATGCTAGCTCCAGCGATCCTTCTAAGGACTGGAGTAAGCATCTCGGAGTTGGAATGTACGCTTTGATGAGATGATCAAAGATTTTGGATTTATACAAAGTTTATGAGAAACTTGTATTTCCAAAGAAGTGAGTGGGAGCACTATAGAATTTCTGATGAGTATATGTTGTTGACATATTGATGATCAGAGATGATGTAGAATTTCTAGAAAGCATATAGGGTTATTTGAAAGGTGTTTTTCAATAGAAAACCTGGATTAAGCTACTTGAACATTGAGCATCAAGATCTATAAGGATAGATCAAAATGCTTAATAATACTTTCAAATGAGCACATACCTTGACATGATCTTGAAGGTATTCAAGATGGATCAGTCAAAGAAGAAGTTCTTGCCTGAATTGTAAGGTACGAAGTTAAGACTTAAAGCTCGACCACGGCAGAATAGAGAGAAAGGACGAAGGTCGTCCCCTATGCTTAAGACGTAGGCTCTTCAGTATGCTATGCTGTGTACCGCACCTGAAGTGTGCCTTGCCATGAGTCAGTCAAGGGGTACAAGAGTGATCCAAGAATGGCTCACAGGACAGCGGTCAAAGTTATCCTTAATAACTAGTGGACTAAGGAATTTTCTCGATTATGGAGGTGGTAAAAGAGTTCGTCGTAAAGGTTACGACGATGCAAGCTTGACACCTATCCGGATAGCTCTGAGTAGAGAGACCGGATACATATAATGGAGCAATAATTTAGAATAGCTCCAAGTAGAACAGTTGTTTGGAATAGCTCCAAATAGAGCGTGGTAGCTGCATCTAGGAGATGACATAGAGATTTGTAAAGCACACACGGATCTGAAAGGTTCAGACCTGTTGACTAAAACCTCTCTCACAAGCAACATGATCAAACATAAAACTCATTGAGTGTTAATCACATAGTGATGTGAACTAGACTACTGACTCTAGTAAACTCTTGGGTATTAGTCACATGGCGATGTGACCTGTGAGTGTTAATCACATGACGATGTGAACTAGATTATTGACTCTAGTGCAAGTGGGAGACTGTTGGAAATATGCCCTAGAGGCAATAATAAAAGTATTATTATTATATTTCCTTGTTCATGATAATTGTCTTTTATTCATGCTATAACTGTATTATCCGGAAATCGTAATACACGTGTGAATACATAGACCACAATATGTCCCTAGTGAGCCTCTAGTTGACTAGCTCGTTGTGATCAACAGATAGTCATGGTTTCCTGGCTATGGACATTGGATGTCGTTGATAACGGGATCACATCATTAGGAGAATGACGTGATGGACAAGACCCAATCCTAAGACTAGCACAAAAGATCGTGTAGTTCATTTGCTAGAGCTTTGCCAATGTCAAGTATCTCTTCCTTTGACCATGAGAGCGTGTAACTCCTGGATACCGTAGGAGTGCTTTGGGTGTATCAAACGTCACAACGTAACTGGGTGACTATAAAGGTGCACTACAGGTATCTCCGAAAGTATCTATTGTTTTATGCGGATCGAGACTGGGATTTGTCACTCCGTGTAAACGGAGAGGTATCTCTGGGCCCACTCGGTAGGACATCATCACATGCGCAATGTGACCAAGGAGTTGATCACGGGATGATGTGTTACGGAACGAGTAAAGTGACTTGCCGGTAACGAGATTGAACAAGGTATTGGATACCGACGATCGAATCTCGGGCAAGTAACATACCGATAGACAAAGGGAATTGAATACGGGATTGATTAAGTCCTTGACATCGTGGTTCATCCCATGAGATCATTGTGGAGCATGTGGGATCCATCATGGGTATCCAGATCCCGCTGTTGGTTATTGACCAGAGAACGTCTCGGTCATGTCTGCATGTCTCCCGAACCCGTAGGGTCTACACACTTAAGGTTCGATGACGCTAGGGTTATAAAGGAAGCCTGTATATGGTTACCGAATGTTGTTCGGAGTCCCGGATGAGATCCCGGACATCACGAGGAGTTCCGGAATGGTCTGGAGGTAAAGATTTATATATGGGAAGTCCTGTTTTGGTCACCGGAAAAGTTTCGGGCGATATCGGTAATGTACCGGGACCACCGGGAGGGTCCCGGGGGTCCACAAAGTGGGGCCACCTGCCCCAGAAGGTTGCGTGGGCCAGGTGTGGGAGGGGACCAGCCCCTAGGAGGGCTGGTGCGCCCCCCACAAGGGGGCCAAGGCGCAAGGGAGAGTGGGAGGGGGCAAACCCTAGTCCAGATGGGCCTTAAGGCCCATATTGGTGCGCCTCCCTCTCCTCTCCCCTCTTGGCCGCCACCCCCTTTGCCATCTAGGGCTGGCCGCACCCCTTGGGGGTGGGAAACCCTAAAGGGGGCGCAGCCCCCCCTTCCCCCTATATATAGTTGAGGTTTGGGGCTGCCATACACATGAGTTCTCTCCCTCTTGGTGCAGCCCTACCTCTCTCCCTACTCCTCCTCTCCCATGGTGCTTGGCGAAGCCCTGCGGGATTGCCACGCTCCTCCACCACCACCACGCCGTTGTGCTGCTGCTGGATGGAGTCTTCCTCAACCTCTCCCTCTCTCCTTGCTGGATCAAGGCGTGGGAGACGTCACCGGGCTGTACGTGTGTTGAACGCGGAGGTGCCGTGCGTTCGGCACTTGATCATCGGTGATTTGAATCACGACGAGTACGACTCCATCAACCCCGTTCACTTGAACGCTTCCGCTTAGCGATCTACAAGGGTATTTAGATGCACTCTCCTTCTACTCGTAGCTGGTTTCTCCATAGATAGATCTTGGTGACACGTAAGAAAATTTTGAATTTCTGCTACGTTGCCCAACAGTAAGAACATAATGATATTCACTGCATGCCTCAGCACTCATTGGACTACACACATCAAAATATGTTACTTCCAACAAGTTGCTATCTTGTTCCATCTTACTGAAACCGAGGCTTTTCAGTCATCTTGCCCATGTGGTATGATTTGCATATCTCAAGTGATTCAAAATCAAGTGAGTTCAAACGGTCCATTTGCATGGAGTTTCTTCATGCATATATACCAATAGACATGGTTCGCATGTCTCAAACTTTTCAAAAACGAGTGAGTCCAAAGATCCATCAACATGGAGCTTCTTCATGCGTTTTATACCATTATGACTTACATGGCAGTGCCACAAGTAAGTGGTACTATCATTACTATCTTATATCTTTTGGCATGAAAATGTGTATCACTACGATCGAGATTCAATAAACCATTCCTTTAGGTGCAAGACCATTGAAGGTTTTATTCAAATAAATAGAGTAACCATTATTCTCCTTAAATGAATATCCGTATTGCGATAGACATAATCCAATCATGTCTATGCTCAACGCAAACACCAATCTCGATGGTAGAGGGAGCGTGTGATGCTTGATCATATCAACATTGGAAACACTTCCAACACATATCGTCAGCTCACCTTTAGCTAGTCTCCTTATATTTCGTAGCTTTTATTTCGAGTTACTAACACTTAGCAATCGAACCGGTATCTAATACCCTTGTGCTACTAGGAGTACTAGTAAAGTACACATTAACATAATGTATATCCAATATACTTCTATCGACCTTGCCAGCCTTCTCATCTACCAAGTATCTAGGGTAATGCTGTTCCAGTGGTTGTTCCCCTTATTACAGAAGCACTTAGTCTCGGGTTTGGGTTCAACCTTGGGTTTCTTCACTAGAGCAGCAGCTGAATTGCCGTTTCATGAAGTATCCCTTTGTTCACTTGCCCTTCTTGAAACTAGTGGTTTCACCAACCATCAACAATTGATGCTCCTTTTTGATTTCTACTTTCGCGGTGTCAAACATCATGAATATTTCAAGGATCATCATATCTATCCCTGATATGTTATAGTTCATCACGAAGCTCTAGCAGCTTGGTGGCAATGACTTTGGGGAAACATCACTATCTCATCTGGAGGATCAACTCCCACTCGATTCAAGTGATTGTTGTGCTCAGACAATCTAAGCACAAGCTCAACGATTGAGCTTTTCTCCCTTAGTTTGCAGGCTAAGAAAATCGTCGGAGGTCTTATACCTCTTGACGTGGGCACGAGCCTGAAATCCCAATTTCAGCCCTCGAAACATCTCATATGTTCCGCGACGTTTCGAAAACGTCTTTGGTGCCTCTACTTAAACCATTTAATTGAACTATCACGTAGTTATCAAAACGTGTATGTCCGATGTTCGCAACATCGACAAACGATGTTGGGGTTCAGCACATTGAGCGGTGCATTAAGGACATAAGCTTTCTACTGATCGCATAATCGCTACTATCAACTTTCAACTATATTTTCTCTAGGAACATATCTAAAACAGTAGAACTAAAGCGCGAGCTACGACATAATTTGCAAAAGGTCTTTTGACTATGTTCAGGATAATTAAGTTCATCTTATGAACTCCCACTCAGATAGACATCCCTCTGGTCATCTAAGTGATTACATGATCCGAGTCAACTAGGCCGTGTCCGATCATCACGTGAGACGGACTAGTCATCATCGGTGAACATCTTCATGTTGATCGTATCTACTATACGACTCATGCTCGACCTTTCGGTCTCCGTGTTCCGAGGCCATGTCTGTACATGCTAGGCTCGTCAAGTTAACCCTAAGTGTTTTCGCTGTGTAAAACTGTCTTACACCCGTTGTATGTGAACGTAAGAATCCATCACACCCGATCATCACGTGGTGCTTAGAAGCGACGAACTGTAGCAACGGTGCACAGTTAGGGGAGAACACTTCTTGAAATTATTGTAAGGGATCATCTTATTTACTACCGTCGTTCTAAGCAAACAAGATGCATAAACATGATAAACATCACATGCAATCAAATAGAGTAGCGACATGATATGGCCAATATCATATAGCTCCTTTGATCTTCATCTTCGGGGCTCCATGATCATCTTGTCACCAGCATGACACCATGATCTCCATCATCATGATCTCCATCATCGTGTCTTCATGAAGTTGTCACGCCAACGACTACTTCTACTTCTATGACTAACGCGTTTAGCAATAAAGTAAAGTAGTTTACATGGCGTTCTTCAATGACACGCAGGTCATACAATAAATAAAGACAACTCCTATGGCTCCTGCCGGTTGTCATACTCATCGACATGCAAGTCGTGAATCCTATTACAAGAACATGATCAATCTCATACATCACATATATCATTCATCACATCCTTTTGGCCATATCACATCACATAGCATACCCTGCAAAAACAAGTTAGACGTCCTCTAATTGTTGTTTGCATGTTTTACGTGGCTGCTATGGGTTTCTAG
>NW_021291670.1:0-1751 GCF_002162155.2 Triticum dicoccoides
CTTTGATTTGCGCAAATCAGGAAATCTATCCTTACGCAAATGTAACCAAACAAGATCTCCAGGTGCAAACACAACATGTTTTCTACCCTTATCTCCAGCAAGTTTATATTTAGCATTCATACGCTCAATGTTTTCCTTAGTTAACTCATGCATTTTTAAAATCAATTCAGCACGTTGTTTAGCATCAAAATTAACCTTCTCTGAAGATGGAAGAGGCAACAAATCAATAGGTGCACGAGGTAGGAAACCATACACAACTTCAAAAGGGCACATCTTAGTAGTAGAATGCAATGAACGATTATAAGCAAATTCAATATGAGGCAAGCATTCCTCCCACATTTTCTTATTATTCTTCAAAACAGCCCTAAGCATAGTAGACAACGTTCTATTGACTACTTCAGTTTGTCCATCAATTTGGGGGTGACAAGTAGTACTATAAAGCAGTTTAGTCCCCAACTTAGCCCATAAACATCTCCAAAAGTGGCTAAGAAATTTAGTATCACGATCTGAAACAATAGTATTTGGCACACCATGCAAGCGAATAATTTCACGAAAGAACAAATCAGCAACATTAACAACATCATCGCTTTTATGACATGGTATAAAGTGTGCCATTTTCGAGAATCTATCCACGACAACAAATATGCTATCCCTCCCCTTCTTTGTTCGAGGTAAACCTAAAACAAAGTCCATAGATATATCCTCCCAAGGAACACTAGGTACAGGCAAAGGCATATACAAACCATGAGGATTGAGTCGTGACTTAGCTTTTTGACATGTAGTGCATCGAGCAATAAAACGCTCAACATCCCGTCTCATCTTTGGCCAAAAGAAATGTGTAGCAAGTACGTCCTCCGTCTTCTTCACGCCAAAGTGTCCCATTAATCCTCCTCCATGCGCCTCATGCAACAACAAAAGACGAACGGAGCTAGCTGGAATGCATAGCTTGTTAGCACGAAACACAGATCCATCGTTAACGACGAACTTGTTCCACATTCTTCCTTCTTTACAATTCTGCATTACATCTTTAAAATCAGCATCATGCACATATTGATCTTTGATGGTCTCCAAACCAAATATTTTGAAGTCAAGTTGTGAAAGCATAGTATAGCGGCGAGACAATGCATCAGCAATAACATTTTCTTTTCCCTTCTTGTGTTTAATGACATAAGGAAAAGTCTCAATGAATTCAACCCATTTAGCATGTCTACGATTCAGTTTAGATTGACTTTTAATATGTTTCAAAGATTCATGATCAGAATGTATAACAAATTCTTTGGGCCATAAATAATGTTGCCATGTTTCTAAAGTCCGAACAAGAGCATATAATTCTTTATCATAAGTAAAATAATTCAGACTAGGCCCACTCAATTTTTCAGAAAAGTATACAACAGGTTTGCCATCTTGTAATAACACACCGCCTAATCCAATTCCACTAGCATCACATTCAAGCTTGATAGAGGCAAAGGTGTCCCGTGTTTCGATGAGATGATGGATATCGCTTTGTTGGAAGTCGACTTTGACGATCCGACTACGAACGTGCGAGACGTCGCGCCTTAGCAATCGCTAAACCAACTCCGAGAGGTTATTGACCACGCCGGAGCACGATCAACCTGACCACGAGGGTCTGTTTCCTGCGAGCAAACGAAGAACAAGCAAGAAACTAAGATTGCAATCTGGATATTGCGAATATAAGATGAAAGCTTTATTGATCAAGGTGGGGTTCTTTGACGCCTTTGTCTGGTCGTTGA
>NW_021291671.1:0-4261 GCF_002162155.2 Triticum dicoccoides
GGGGATGTGTGTGTGTGTTGAGGGTCCCCAATTGCTTGTCGATAACCGACTTGCACTAGAGGTGTGTGTGTGTGTCTTTTTCTCAAGGGGTCCCTAGTTGCATGTCAAGCATCGACTCGCAACTAGGGGTGTGTGTTTGTTGAGGACCCCCAGTTGCGAGTCGATGGGCAACTTGCAACTAGGGGGTGTGTTTTTTTTTTTGTTGAGGGTCTTCAGTTGTAAGTTGCCCATCGACTCGCAACTAGGGGAGGGGATGTTTATTGACAAGAGTTGACAAAACCCGAGCACATGCAACTGGGACCTCTTGAGAAAACACCCGTACTCATCATACTCAGTCGTACAACTGCAACTCATCATACTCAGGCGCAACTGCAAGAGGTATGAAGCGCCCACAACTTAATTGGGAGAGGGTTGTCGGTGGTTATCGACGGTTTTTATCTTAGCATCACATAGGTGTGGTTTCTATCATTTCCCTTGACAGTGGGTGCATACACGCACTTTTTATTTTGGCCCTTTTTTGTGTTTTATTTCTCGGAACCCACAAACTATCTTTGGTATTTCCCGCATGAAAACACATAATGTTTTTGAATACATATATATAATGTTTTTGATCCTAGTTTCACACCGTTGAACGCTTATACTTCTATCATCGTCGATCATACACAATAATTTATTTTGATATAGTCGCCCAGCAAACATTGCCTGTGCAACTAACATTTCTTCTTATATCATTTTTTGTTTACATTTGTTTCTTTTAAATTTCTTCACTATATATTTTTTAATTTTTTTCCTTGAGTGAAAAATCAACTATATTGTGAAGGTGTTTTTTCATTTGTATATCGTGTCGGGTTTTTGTTGGAGACAATATTTCCTAGAGGAAAATGAAGTTTTTTGGTGTGTCGTTGTGGTGTCTTTACACGTGGTCTCGGTGCCCGTTGGTGGTGGTCGTTTGAGCCTCTTGAGATGTCCTATCCACGCTTAAATCATGGAATTGCTGCTATAACACACACATGGATCGACCCATGAGCTCTCACTCGCTTAGTCAAAGGGAGGGTGTCGCAACTGCAACTGTCACAACACTCACGCAATTGGTGCAATCAAATTGGTTTTACTCGAACATTCAGATTGTTACATGGCTCGCTAATACCAAGCATGAATATAACCCCAGTTATATTCGCAATGATTTTTGTCCAAATACTTGGTGCACTTTTTTGATATGTGACATTTTTCAAAAATACATGGTGAACATGTTTCATGCGATAAACATTCTTACGTACATACATATTTTTTTAATTTTTCACAGATTTTTTTTCTTTTCGAGCTGTTTAACATTTTATTTTTTAGGCAATTCATTTGTAAAAATTTAATAATGTTTGGCATAAAACAAGGCAGGGCCCAGGCAAAGGCTCCTCCGAGCTATTGTTTTCGAGCAAAAAAACTAAAAACAACAACAGAAAAACGCTCCCTAAATAAGGGTAAGGGCCCAGCTGCTTCATGCTTCTGTTCGTCAACAACAAACAACGGACAACTTTCGTTATTGTACACTGGCCCATAAAAAGACAACAAACAACGAACGGCCCAGGAAGAAGTAGCGACAATATAGAACGACCACACCTTTTGTACACAGATGGATGACGTCATGTAGTTCTAAAAAAAAGATGGATGACGTCATGTGAATGAGACCAATTTATATTTCATTCAGGTGAGTTCTAGGCACTCCCAAAAAAGAAAGTCGTGATTCTCACAACTTTGGTCTCGGGCTCTCGGCCAAGTTCTTCCTCATCTCCACCATCATCGGGCGGGAAAAAATAAATCAGCGGAGAGTGCATACACAAAATAATCGGCTGATGAAGACTAACAATGTTTAGTTGACTATAAGTAACAGCAAAACGTGCTTATCCATATGTGCCATTAGTTAGGTTCCACTTGCACATTGGCAGGAGCAAGGAAAGGACGGCTGGCATAGTGGGATATTAAGGTGTACGTAGGGAACCAGCTGGTGTCGATCTTTGCTTGTGATCTAGGGCAGAGATGAATTCCTCCGCGCACCTAGCTCCAACTTGGAAGTGATCAAGGTCAATCCACACATGCATGATCAATTATACTGTATGTATCATCGAAGTCACGAAATGGTAATCAAAGATGGTCTATTCGAAGACTAAAGCGCGCGGAGATTTGCTCATAGTCCTCAGACATATTAAATTGGACGACACGCAGAGCTGGACGAAATGTTCTTCTTCTGTTCCCTTCCGGTCAGGGCAAATTAAACCAGGCGAGGAACAAGTAGTTCACTAGCGTACGTAGAACCTGATGAGAACAGGAGCAGCTAGCATAGTGTAAACGGGCATAAATATCACCTGGCCGGCCGGTGAGCGGGGGTACGTGAGTCCATGTGACAAAACAAACTGTTCTGCGCTAGGCTCGCGGTCGCCATGACAGCACGCGAGAGCGGAGGTGCCCTGGGCCTCCCAAACGATATATAAACGAACCTACTGCTGTCTGCACACACCACACAAAGCACAGCACGAAAAGCACAAGAGAACCTGATTCTTCTTCTTCTTCTTCTTCTTTCAGATTAACCAGTCCAACAAGAAGAGCCCGCCGTGGTTTTCTAGGTAATAATCCAACTTTCTAAGTTAGACATGGAGGCGGTGGAACTGGCGGTGGTGGTGAGCTGCGAGTGCTGCGGCCTGGAGGAGGAGTGCACCGGCGAGTACATCGGCGGCGTGAGGGCCTACTTCGGGGGCCGGTGGCTGTGCGGGCTGTGCTCCGAGTCCGTCAAGTACGAGGCCGGCTGCAGCAAGCGCAGCGCGGCCATGGGCATGGAGGAGGCCGTGCGGGCGCACATGGCCTTCTGCCGCATGCTCAGGCGCGGCGGCCCCGCGGAGCGCGTGGCCGAGGGCATGTGCCAGATGCTTAGGCGCACCGCGTGCGGGAAGCACCGGGCCACCTCATCGTCCTCGTCGCGGCGGACAGCGCCGGCGATGGTGGCGTCAGCGTCCGGGCACCACCGCGCCTCGGTGCCGTCCGCCTGAGTTGATGTCTGCTTCTTGCGACGAGGTGCATGCTTCGGACATACGTCTTCCTCACCACAGCTTAGATGCATGCCATGTGATAGTACTAGTATATTTTGTTTTGAATCTATTCCGGAAACTATATACAAGTGATGGAGTACTGTATGTAGTACGAGGTTAAAGTTCAATTAATCTTCACATGAGGATCTTGATCTACCCAACGACCGAGCAGCTCTTCTTGGCGTCTATCCTTTCGAGGTGTAACATTCGATCTGCTTGAAAGTTGTTTCTTCTTTGTTGCGGTTCCCTGTCCGTCAGAATGATCTTGCACTTGTTCTTCAGAGTGTTTTTCTTTTTTTGTTTCTTTGCGCACTGGCTTGAGTTTTCGACCCGATCGACGAGACGAGGCCATGGCCGGGCCCGTCGGCTTCGTCGTCTGTTGCTTTCGCTATCCTCGCCCTCAACACACGTGCACAAACATGAGAGGTTGATACTGCTAGTGCATGCTCACCCGTTGGAGAATTTTGTTTAGATAATGGATGGAAGAAAACTTCTCCCGTGGAGAATCAAATGCGAGTCACCCGAGGATTTGTGTCCACTGCAAGTATGTATGATAGACGTACCCTGAGTACAAAAGCTCTGGCATGCATCCTAGCTTGACACTTGTTGCCTACCAAGCCAACTGCTTTTTTGAGAGATACCAATCTAAGTACTTAGAGGTTCTCTAGCAGATCGTGTAATAACTCATCCCGTAAGTCGTTTAGAGGATCCCATAAAACAGTTTTTACACGTTTTTACAGTGTGGCGTGTGCTCGCACAGAATAGATCCAGTAAAAATCTTTGATTTCAGACGTGGAGCCTATTTATCAGCAATTGCATTTATAATAGGGTCCCTAGAAAATAGCATAAAACACTCTAAAATGAAATCTAGATTACAATTGGATCCAGGCCGCTCCAGTGCAACACCGCATGCTCCCGCCGCCCTGCCGCTGTTGGCGCGAACCTCGTCGGACGCGGCCGAGCTCCTGCTCGCGCCCTGCTCATGCTAGCTAGCTTGCGCGTTGCTGTTGCGCCGGTGGTGAGCGGCGGGCGGCAGCTCGCAGGCAGTGACGGGCGGCGGTGGCGGCGGCAAGATTTGGCTGGAGTCAAGCTCGGATGACCATGCCACCGGCTGCGAGGGAAGCGGTTGGGGCTGAAATTTTCCTCCCATCAAGAATAGAGAATACTGCAAAAGGAGGGCGAAATCT
>NW_021291672.1:0-1533 GCF_002162155.2 Triticum dicoccoides
TTGAGCGCTACGGCTATGAATTACCTTCGTGTACTCCTCCTTACTCAAGAACTTCTCGCGGCACGCCGGCTTGGTTTTCTTGATACCACGCGAGGCGTAGTAGTCTCGAACAGCCTGCACCCGAGCCTCGTACCGTAAGTTCTGTAGTAGGCGCTTGCAGACATTATCGATAACATTTGCCGCCTCCTCCTCGTATCCCTCCTCACACCTGTAGAATGTCTGCAATCAAATGAGACAATATTGATTAGTACAAATAATAACTAGCTAGTTGAAGATTTTTTATTGTGTAAAGGAGAAATTACCCAGAACTTTCTGATCACCACGTCTGCCCTCGTCTTGCACAAGACACCGTCGATAATCTCACCCGGCGGGTCCGAGGCAGCCAAGTAGTGCTCCCAACTCAATCCAAGCTCTGGAAGCTGACCCTCACCGGGCAACGTGACAAACCCCGGGAAGTTTTGCCGACAAAGAACTCCAAGGACGGAGTTGGGCCGGCGGACACTATGATGGTGGTCCCAACCCCTGCAGCATGACAAGGCCAATGCATTAGATATTTGAAGAAACGTGAATGCAGAAGGGTACAAAAAGATTAAATGCACTTACCTCTCCCCATCAGGGAAAATCAACCACCTCTGCTCGCGGGTCGCCGGCACGGACATGAGCCGTGTACAACCACACTGGTAGACGGTGCCCCCCTCCTCCTCAATATTAGTCGGCTCCCCGCCATCATCAGCATGACCACTCGGCCCCTCAGGCTGATCCGGCCAAGTACCCCATCCAGACGTGTGCTCCTCCAGGGTCTCATGGGCCGAACTCTCGTGTCCCGAAGGCCCGTGGACCGGAGGCTCGTGGACCGGAGGCTCGTGGACCGGAGTCCGTGTAGCCTCCTCCTCGGACGAGTCCACCCTAGCAGTCACATGCTCGGGTGAAACAGCTGGGGGTGGCGGCGAGGAAGGCGCCCTAGCAGTCACCCTACCTCCTCTCCCGCGACCACGTGCTCCAGCTCCTCTCTTCTTCTTACCTCGTCCCCTGCTCGGCACCGCGGTCAACGAAGAAGGGCCCGGCGGTGTCGCCATATTGTTCAGAGACGCTCGACAGATAGGTGCATGTGGAATGGAAGACCTCGCACCACGCGCCGACGAAGAAGGGGCCTCGGAGCGCTCCGGACCAGTGCCCACCATCTTTCAACACCTGCCATGACAAAGAGTAAACGAAATTAGTACAACATACAAAAAATACCGACATGAATAATAATATGTATATCACTTAAGTGTATCATCATCAAGTACAACATAAAAAAATTGAATACCCGACACTACTAATAATCTCGATCAGTATCATCAATAAATGCATAATCATGATCATCACTATAATCAATGACGGGCTCATAGGGTTCGATTGCATAAACATCGGCCCCTAGAAGGCCAAAGAGCACCTTTTCGGGAGGTTTCGGGGGTCGGGGTGTCATATCGATGTCGGCGTGCTGTTTCGGGGTCGGGGTGTCGTGTCGGGGTCTGGTGTGGGGGTCGGGGT
>NW_021291672.1:1863-2510 GCF_002162155.2 Triticum dicoccoides
GGGGTGTCGGGGTGCGGTGTCGGGTCGGGGTGTTGGGGTCAGTGGGTCAGGGTGTCGGGGTCAGGGTGTCAGGGTGTCATGTCGGGGTGTGGTGTCGGGGTGTCGGGGTGCGGTGTTTCCTTCTATCCTTCTTCTTCTTTCCTTCTTTTCTTCTTCTTCTTTCCTTTCTTCTTCTTCTTCTTTCATCTTTTTTCTACTTATTTTACTTCTTTTCTTTTCTTCTTTTCTTCTTCTTCTACTTCTTCTACTTCTTTTCTTCTTCTTCTTCTTTCATCTTTTTTCTACTTCTTTTACATATTTTCTTTTCTTCTTTTCTTCTTCTTCTACTTCTTCTCTTCTTCTTCTTCTTTTCTTCTACATATTCTTTTTTCTAATACTAACACTAAATTTTCTTCTGTTCTAACACTAACACTAACACATATCTAGCACTAAATCTAACACTAACAATTAAACAGAAAAAAATAGAAACAAAATACTCACCGGAGCCGATGGGGGCGTGGTTTCGTGGCGGCAGAGTGGCGGTGGCAATGGGGGCGGCAGAACTCCGATGCGGTGAAGCTCAGGGAGGGGCATTGAGGGGCGGCACCGAGCCGGGAGGGAGGCGGGGGCGATGGGGCCGCGGTGGCGCCGGGGGCGACGCTGATGCC
>NW_021291672.1:4574-5671 GCF_002162155.2 Triticum dicoccoides
TGGGTGTGGGTGAAGCCCAGGCCCACCAAAGCTTGTGTGTTATCAACGATAAACATTAACCTTCATTAACCATTGTACACATTATATATAGAAACATTCAGAGCGGAATGATCCAAGCACTATTTGGCAAAGCTACCATCATAAACAGAGAACAACACTAGAAAAAACAATTTGTTTGATATGGCACCCCTTCAACCTGTATCCATAGTTGACATGTTCTCACGTTTTATGCTATAACGTCCCTTTCACTTCATGTGAAAGTAGCACAAACTATATAAATAAGAATAAGATCAGTACATATAGTCGCAATAGAAACTATAGGATCAGTGATTCAGTGCCTCAAACAGAGGCGAAAGCTAAACTATCTAGATTGTCAATTCATTCAGATTTACTTTGTGAATCATGTGTATATGAGAGGCTTTAACAATATAGTTTAGAAACTAATCAAATTAAGGCACTAGAAAGGTAAAAAAAATCATGCATCATCTAATAAATTGAACAACAAAGGCAAAAAGGCATGCACATAGCAAAAGGGTAAATTTACCTGGCGTGTTCAACAAGCATATCACATTAGCAGATCTCATGTGTTCAAAGTTTCTGATCCACCCATTTCCACCCAATTCCTCTGCGTACAATCAAAACAAGACCAACCAATGAAAAAAAAGGAGAAGTTGGATGAAGGCAGGGTAAGCTCCAAAGTTGACATCCACTTGTGGTGATTCAGAATCGATCTGTTGAAATAATGTTATGGTCCAAGAGCTGCACTTCGACAACTCAAAAAATTATTCTATCGGATTGATGAGTTATGTGTTCCCGTGTTGTTTCATATTCGCAATCTTGTCCTTACAATGTATGTATATTCCATAAATCGCTTAGTTCCTTTTTGGGTTGTTGGTTAATCCATTTTGGTTCATGATGGGTTTTGTCCATCATCGTCCAATTAAATTACCATGGAAAAGTATTTGATTATGAATGCATGGAGAAGTCATGCCATCTTCCAACAGGAACATAAGTGTACAGAAGTGGTTGTTGCATTGAATAAATTTGGAAGATGTTGGCTCATAATGTACATGGGAGCACCGGTAGGAAACAGGGCA
>NW_021291672.1:7233-8795 GCF_002162155.2 Triticum dicoccoides
AGGGACCAATGCTTCGTCTATATAAGCAGCACTTGTGAAATATTTGTTTCAGTTCCTCATTGTCCCGCCGCCGACGCCGCCCTCTGCACCGTTGCTCGCGCCCGTCACCGTCGTCGCCCTGCCTCCGACGTCGTCCCGCGCCGCCCCGACCCCGTCGCTGCGCCGCGCCACCCCTACCTCGACGTGGCCGCCCTCTGCCTCGTGCCGCCGCCGCAACCCTGGCCGACCTGCTCTCTGTGCTGCTTTTTTTCATACACTTTTTTGTTTATTGATGTATGTATATATGGATGTTGTATGTATATGTATATATATGCAGATGTATGTATGATATATGGATACGTATGCATTGATGTATGTTTTTTTTTGTTCATAGATTTTTTTTGTCAATTTATGTATATGTTCATATATATGTGCATATTTAGAAAAAAATTGTGTTGCAAAAGTTACCTTTAAGTTTAGTTGATTTAGTGCATTTTAGGTTATTAGTAAGTGCTTAATAGGGGAACTAGTTGATTTCATAAAACTACTTTATTTCACTATAGAAGTAGTTTATTTTTGGTAAGTACAACTTTATTTTATTTATAGTAAGTGCTTAGTAGTTGAACTAGTTGATTTAATAAAATTACTTTTTTTATTACAGAAGTAGTTTATTTTTAGTAAGTACTACTTTATTTTATTTATAGTAAGTGCTTAGTAGTTGAACTAGTTGATTTAATAAAACTACTTTATTTTACTATAGAAGTAGTTTATTCTTAGCAAGAAAGTGAATAGAACCACTAGTTTATTTTTTTAGTTCTTATTCCCGCATCGACGTCAACGATACCTATCCCGCATCCTCGTCGTCGACTCAGCGGAGGAGGTCTGCTTGATCAGAGCTGCCACGTCCGGGACTGGGCTCCGTCGGGATGTTATTGGGAGGTGCTACCTTCCGGGGGCGTGGGTTGGTGAGGAGCCAGTCCGTCGTTGACCTGATCCTTGTTCGGTGGCGGTCGCGTGGGCCAGTGACGGTGTCGAGGCTTCCAGACACCGCCGAGGTGGTACGTACCGTGTAAGCGAGGAGGATGAGCACGTCCAGTGCTACATGGTTGCGTTGGAGGGCAGGCTCGACAATACCTTGCAGGTTCTTCAGGGATCTCACTGGAGCTATGATCCTGTGATGGTTCCTTCTGTTTGGGTGTCCACCGCACGCGCCGATACCCATCGATCGCTATGGTTCGAGCTGTATTAGTGATGCTATATATATGATAGTATTGGAGGTGTATTAGTGATAATATTCGACGATGTACGGACGCAAGAGATGATGTAGTTTTGCTTATAATTGAATGCATGCTAATTTGAATACTACTTTATTTTATGATTTGGTTTTGCTAAAATTGGAGAGCACTATGAAGGCGTATGCATTTGATTAGTTGATAGCTTATAGGGCTTTTGTTTTTGCAGAAATCTAGGAGTCCCCTCCATCATCCCCGCCGTCGTCCCCGTCATCGACCCCCCTCCGACCTCGAGGTGAGACACTAGTGCAGAACCGGGCTATAGCACCGGTTCATAAGGGCCTTTAGTGC
>NW_021291672.1:10764-11936 GCF_002162155.2 Triticum dicoccoides
CTATTAGAAATCCTGAATGCACTAAAGTGCACTGTAGGATGTATTGTCTGTAAGCTAACTATTCTCATGCGACCTTTAGTCTCGATTCACTGAGGCACAACATTCATCGGGAGTCCCCGTGGAAGAACATCGTATAATAACATACTTACCAATGAAGTTTAGTTTAAAAAATAATGTATGCAAAATATGCACTGAGGAAAAAATAGTAAAAATCTTACCATCTTTCCTACATAGATGTGACCGTAGTTCAATACGATCACTATTGGTCGCACGTTTTGAGTACTAAGATTTTCAAATTCAGGAAAATAGTTTCTCTTTACAGCATGAAGATCCTCAAGCCATGAAACATAATGACTTATCTCCTCGCAGTTTAGTTCAGCCCCGGGACAGTGGACGGTCCTGTCTACCAAGCGCTGGACATGTTTGCTTGAATGAAAATAAGCTGTCAATAGAAATTAGTTGTCAACTATTTTTGAAAAAACAATATCGAAGACATAAGTATGAATGGTTGAGAAACTCACATAATGGTAGAACTGGAGGCGTGTGCACATCGACCCAAATGTCTCTATTAACTTCAATATCATCTTCGGGACGAATATCAAAGGTGATAAACATATCAGGCTCAAATGCATAAGCCTTGCATAGTGCTTGCCAAGTTTTGCATTCAAAATGGGTGTAGGTGTCTTGATTGTATAATTTGACGTTGAAGGTATAAACATAGTTGGTCTTCAAGTAAACTCTCTTTACCTCCATAGTTTTGTTAGGACTGAAACCTATCTTATCCAAGACAAAAATTCTTGCATGGCAGGGGATACGCTAGTAGAATAGTGAAAATATAAAATAATAAGTTGAAGCAAACAAAGCATATATAAGTCATGCTTAATTACGAAAAAAGACTCGTTGTTGTGACTTACTGTATCCACTTTGAAGGTCTCATCCAGCTTGATGCTGAAGCGCCTATCATCAACTAGCAAATTTTTGTAGCACAGGCCGCGTTGGTCTTCGCGGTCTTCGCACATAATGAAATTGTTTTCGTCGTCAGATGACATTTCCTATGTTCATAGGTGAAACATTAAACACTTATTAGTTATATTTATTCAACTAATTAAACTAGTTCTATTAATTCAACTAGCTAGTTCAACTAGTTAATTCAACTAAGCACTTACTAAAAA
>NW_021291672.1:12806-14347 GCF_002162155.2 Triticum dicoccoides
AGCGACATCGGCGACGGGGACGGCGCACTGACGGGGATGGCGCACGGACGGGGGCGGTGATGGGGGCGGCGTGGGGACGGGCGCGACGAAGATGAAGATGATAACTGAATTTTTTTGTAAGTGTTGGTTATATAGGGGAGGCCTTTAGTACCGGTTGGAGACAGGAACCGGTACTAAAGGTTAAATTTGGCCAGGCGAAGCGGCGGGAAGCGACCCCCTTTAGTACCGGTTCGTGGCTCCACCCGATACTAAAGACCCACCCTGTAGTACCGGTTTGGGCCACGAACCGGTACTAAAGGCGGTGCGCTCCCGTTCCGCGGTGCTCATTGTTTAGTCCCACCTCGCCGAGCGAAGGGCAGCCGCACTGGTTTATAAACCCAGCTGCGGCTGCTCCTTCGAACTCCTATATAATGCAGGCCTCTGGGCCTAACTTTATCGCGCAGCCCTGTGAGCCTGCTGGGCCTTATGGTCCTGCATATGCACGCCCAAGGCCGAGCAGACCCACTGGGCAGCGCGGAAATAATTTTTTTCATATAGTTTTTTTCTTTTGTGGTTTATATAATTTCTTCTATTTATTTGTGAGTAGTTTTTTGCTGTATTTATAGTTTCTTATATTTAATATTAGTATGTTTTATCATTATATTCATATTTGTATTGATTTTTCAGTTCATTTTGTAGTGCTTTTCACTTTCTCGTTGATTTAGCTCTGAAACAAATAAGTAAATGCATCGAAAATAGCAAATTATATGAGAAAGGGTTGAAAGTTGATGACGTGGATTTGAATTGTCCATATGAACGCAAAAAAAGTCCGGAGTTGTACTAAGTTGTCAAAATATTGAATAGCCGGTGTAACAGATGAGTTTTCGTCCGAAACCGTGATACTTCCTAAGATATTGTCCAGTTTGTACACGAAGTGCATCCAATTTTTGCCGTAACCCTCTCTACTTTTTTGCACATGCTATGCGGGTGAAATGATAATACCTTGCCAAGTGTCAACCTTTTCAGAGTTCATTTTGTAGTGCTTTTCACTTTCACGGTGATTTGGCTCTGAAAACAAATCAGTAAATGCATCGAAAATAGCAAATTATGTCAGAAAGGATTGAAAGTTGATGGCGTGGATTTGAATTGTGCATTTGAACTAAAAAAAAGTCCGGAGTTGTACTAAGTTATTAAAATATTGAATAGCCAGTGTAACATATGAGTTTTCGTCCGGAACCCTGATACTTCCTAAGAGATTGTTCAGTTTGTACACGAAGTGCATCCAGTTTTTGCCGTAACCCTCTTTACTTTTTTGCACATGCTATGTGGGTCAAATGATGATACCTTGTCAAGTTTCAACCTTTTCAGAGTTCATTTTGTAGCGCTTTTCAATTTCAGCGTCATTTAGCTCAAATCAAACAAGTAAATGCATGAAAAATAGCAAATGAAGGCAGAAAGGGTTGAAAGTTGATGATATGGCTTTGAATGGTGCATACTGAACGCAAAAGAAAGTCCGGAGTTGTAATAATTAAGTTTAAAAAATGAAGTGCCTTTGTAACAGA
>NW_021291672.1:15420-16416 GCF_002162155.2 Triticum dicoccoides
AAAATAGCAAATGAAGGCACCAAAAGCCCAGAGTTAAAATAAGTTATTAAAAATGAAAGAGAGGCGCAATGCTCACTTGCATGTTGCTTATCTTCAGGCCTTGAGGAAATGTTATAGACTGCACGGAGCTATCAGGGCCTAAAGCTAAGCAACGTGCAGGTGAGCATTGCCCCTCTCCTTCATCGTCTCTGCACTCAGGGCATATAAACCGCTGCGAGTGCCTCTCGCTTGGCGAGGTGGGACTAAAAAACTGCATAAAAGTACTGGTTCATGGCACGAACCGGTACTAAAGGTGCTGGTGGGGCCCCAGCCTGGCCACAGCCTGCCACGGCCTCTTTAGTACCGGTTCGTGGCACGAACCGGTACTAAAGGTTCGCCATGAACCGGTACTAATGAGCTCCGCCCGCTTAGCCGTTGGAACCGGCACTAAAGAGCGGCATTCGTCCCGGTTGGTCCCACCAACCGGGACTAAAGAGCGGCATTGGTACCGGTTGATGCCACCAACCGGTACTAATGTACCCGTCTAACTACTTTTTTATTTTCTGCAGTTATTTTTTGTTGATTCTTCCTGCAGCTGTTTTTTTAGTCCCACCTCGCCAAGCGAGAGCCACTCGGAGCTGTTTATAAGCCCTGAGTGCAGAGACGATGACGAAGAGGCTCAATGCTCCTGCACGTTGGTTAGCTTCAGGCCTTGAGGAATACCGTAGACTGCACAGAGCTATGTGCAGTGCAGTTGACAGTATTCCGAAAGGCTTGAAGCAAATTAACAAGCATTGCGCCTCTTTTTTATTTTTAATGACTTATTACAACTCAAAAATAAAAAGGAAAAAATAAATATAGCAGAAAAGAAAAAAAACTATATAGAAAACTACTCAAAAATGAATTGAAGCAAAAAATAGTGGTGATTAACTGTACTAAAAAAGGAGCATAGATGCTTATTTTTCATGACTTATTACAACTCAGAAATAAAAAGAAAAAAATAAATATAGCAGAAAA
>NW_021291672.1:17150-19706 GCF_002162155.2 Triticum dicoccoides
AAAAAAAAATACAGAAAACTACTCAGAAATGAATTGAAGCAAAAAATAGTTGTGATTAACTGTACTAAAAAAGGAGCATAGATGCTTATTTTAATGACTTATTACAACTCAGAAATAAAAAGAAGAAAAAAGAGTTGTGATTAACTTTACTAAAATATGAGCATAGATGCTTATTTTTAATGACTTATTACAATTCAAAAATAAATAGAAGAAAAAATAGTTATGATTAACTTTACTAAAAAATGAGCATAGATGCGCTTATAGAGGAAATTCAAATTAAATTCATACCAAATTTCAAGAGAAATTCGTATGAATTTAGCCTAAATTCCCTATATAAGGGCATCTATTTTCATTTTCAGAGGAGCTCAATAAGGCAGAGAGGGAGGGGCTTATAAACCGGTCTGATTCCCCTTCGGTTGGCGAGGTGGGACTAAACTTTGGCCGCAACGAGGACCAACCCTTTAGTCCCGGGTGATGGGACGAACCGGGACTAATGGGCGGCCATTGGTTCCGGTTCAGGCCACCAACCGGGACCAATAGTGGTGGGCCAAGAGCGAGGACCATTGGTCCCGGTTCGTCCCACGAACCGGGACCAATAGGTTCAGACCAACCGGGACCAATGGCCCACGTGGCCCGGCCGGCCCCTGGGGCTCACGAACCGGGTCCAATGCCCCCATTGGTCCCGGTTCTGGATTGAACCGGGACTAATGGGCTGGACCGGTCTGAACCATTGGCCCCTTTTCTACTAGTGAGTAATTGTGACCATTCTTACAGCCATCACGTGGACAAGGTATAATACCATCCGCCCGCTTGTTTGCCTCGGCGGCAAGCAGAAAAAGTATGCACACCATTAATGAACCCGGGAGAGCATCGGTCATCATACATCCATTGTCGGCTCATATCTTCATTATACACAACACCGAATAGACCAAATTAATACAACTTCATACATAAAGTTCATATACAACACTTAATTAAATGCAACATACAAATAACTCTCTAGCTAAAGAATTTAAATGCAACAACAAATGCGATCAAGATCGCAACTAAGGTAACAATTGATCCAACAGCATAATGATACCAAGCCACACTATCAATGGCATATTTTTCTAATCTTTCTAATCTTCAACCTCATTTTGTCCATCTTGATCGTGTGATCATCGACGACATCGGCAACATGCAACTCCAATTCCATCTTCTCCCCTCAATTCTTTTCAATTTTTCTTTCAAATAATCGTTTTCTCTTTCAACTAAATTTAACCTCTCGACAGTAGGGTCGGTTGGAATTTCCGGTTCACATACCTCCTAGATAAAAATATCTATGTCAACTTGATGGACATAATTTGTCATAAACACGAAATGCAACAACTAGTTTTAAAAGAGAATATACCACATCCGGATCATAACAAGGACGAGGGCCGACGGGGACGGATATCGAAACCATGGCACTATGTATAACAAACAACGTACGGGTAAGACAATTATACGAGTAACTATATATCCAAATCACACAAACATCAATTTGGTAATGTAAAACATTCATGAATAAGAGCCTCACCACAAGGTGGTGCCGGCGAAGGGACGGTGCGGGCGATCGACGGTGGTTACGACAGAGATTTAGAAGGCACTAAGTAAACCACATCTACATATGCAAACTAAGTGTTATTTTTGACCTCAAATTGCATATAAATCAAATACTAGCAAATATAATTCCTCCCAAATTAATCAATATACAAAGCATTGCAAGAGCTAATCTAGCAATGAGAGTTCAAAGGACAAAGTTGCTAACCTTTGTGATCATTTGAATGGATGGGGGCCTTCAAATCTTGACAAATTTTGGGCAAAATTTGTGAGGAGCTCGAGGAAGAGAGGGGAAGAACAGAGGAAGTGAGGGGAAAGGGGAAGAACAGAGTGGCTCGGGTGGATGAAGGGTTTATGTACGTCGACCTTTAGTACCGGTTCATGCCACGAACCGGTACTGAAGGTGCTGGACGGGCCCCAGACTGACAACATCCTGCCACCACTCTCTTTCGTACCGGTTCATGACACGAACGGGTGCTAAAGGTTCGCCACGAACCGGTACTAATGAGAGCGGCCGGCTAGCCGTTGGAACCGGCACTAATGGACACATTAGTGCCGGCTCAAAATCAAACCGGCACTAATGTGTCTCAGATTTGCCCCTTTTTCTACTAGTGATACCACATCCGAATCATAGACAGGACGAGGGCCGACGGGGGCGGATACCAAAACCATCGCACTATATAAGATGCAATAATAAAAGTAAGAAAATAATACAAGTATCTACCTAAACATACAAGTAAGAATATTTTTCCTTTCAGAAAGAAGATAAGAACAAGAGGCTCACCACGGTGGTGCCGGCGATGAGATCGGCGCGGGTGATCGACGGCGGTGAAGACGGGGACGGGGCGTGACGGACCGCTAAACCTAGACAAATATTGAGAAAAATGGAGCTTGGAGGTCGAGCTTGGAGAGGAGAAAGCTTAAGTAGTGTCGCTCGGGCATTCCATCGAACACCTTGTGTGCATAGGAGGTGAG
>NW_021291673.1:0-2310 GCF_002162155.2 Triticum dicoccoides
AGGTAACGGTAAGGCCGACTGAATCGCCTTTTTGGAAGGGACTGGCAAGAGTGAAATCAGTCTTCTTTAACACGACAAAATTTATAGTTGGAAATGGTACTTTCACAAGATTCTGGGAGGATACCTGGCTAGGGGAGACACCCCTTGCAATCCAATATCCTTCTCTCTATAATATTGTTCAGCGGAGAGACGCTTACGTTGCAACAGTACTATAGTCCAATCCTCTTAATATTCAATTCAGGAGGACGCTAGTGGGAAACCGTTGGGAAGCTTGGCTCCATCTTGTGAGAAGATTGATGGATGTCCAACTTTCTCAACAGCCAGATCAGTTGCGTTGGAAACTAGCTAAGAATGGTGAGTTTTCGGTTAAATTCATGTATTTGGATATTATCAACACTAGCGTTATTCCTAGTTTGAAACATGTTTGGAAAGTCAAAGTACCTTTAAAAATCAAAGTGTTTATGTGGTTTGTCCACAAACAAGTCATCCTAACTAAGGACAATTTGGCGAAGCACAACTAGACTGGATCTAAAAGATGTAGTTTTTGTGATAGTGATGAATCAATCAAACACCTCTTTCTTGACTGCCCTTTGGCAACAATTTTGTGGAGGTCGGTCCACATAGCTTTTAATATTACTCCTCCCAATTCCATCAACACGTTATTTGGGACATGGCTAGATAGGATTGATGCAGCAACAGCGAGGCACATCCCTGTAGGAGTATCCGCTTTATTATCGGCTGTTTGGAACTGCAGAAACGACTTGGTTTTTAACAAAACAACAAATATTCATTTCTTGCATTTTTGTTTTCAGGGCCACTACACTCATCCGTATGTGGTCGCTATTCACTTCGACGGAGGCCAGGGAGCATTTGGTTACTGGATCTATCCGATGGGAGACGGTAGCTCGGGCTATCTTCAACCGGTTTGGATGGCGGTCATGTAATAGGATAAGTATTTAGTTTCCTATCTTTTGTTTTGCCTGCCGGTTGTGGCTGCCCTGTTTTTGCTTTAGTGCTCTTTATGAGCATTTTTTTCATTTTGTTTGAGACCTCGAGACTTATGTTGGATCTTTTGTTTATCAATAATATGGTCGTATGCATCATTCTGATGCAGAGGCCGGGGCAAACCTCCTTTTCAAAAAAAGAAAAAAAATACAGAAAATCACCCTGCTGGAAACATAATATGTGTAAGGAGGAGCGGAACATACTTCTCTTGCCGCCCCAAAGTCTGACAATTTATACAATACCATTCCTCATCGACACCAACAGATTTTCTGAAAGAAAATAACTCTATGTAAATTTTGTCATATTATAGGCATTAATTGGGGCATGAGACAATCCACCAAATTACCAGGTTTCATGTCGCGACGAAAATATCCATAATTATGTGCGTACATATAGAACCCCATCTGGTACTGATGACTATATAAACTACAGTCGGAGCATCTTACCTACAACTTTTTACTTCTGTTAATTCAGATCAAAGCTTCAATATGGGCAATGACAATGGTTAATCTACAACAATAACAAAACTGATTCATAATTGTATGCTTAAACAAAGTGATACTGCATATGTGAATTTGGGATAGCAATATATAAGCTAAGATGGCGTATGTGAAGTACAGAATGTCTATACCCGAACACACTGGAGCATCAAAGGGGTTTGATCGTCCTAGAACTGCACGACTTTAGCCGCGAACAGTCAGATTCATTTGATCTTGTGGGTCCTGTCCACGGCCGTGGAATCGACATGAACAAAAGCACGTAGCCTTACGGGAGGATAGGTAAGGGAGATGGGACGGCTTTGGCGGAATCGACATGAACCAAAACAGCTGGCCATACTGTGGTTGCGATCCGAATCTTGGTGGTGTGGTGACCTGACGTCTTTCATTGGAGGTCACGGGCAGCAGCGAGACGGAGGGAGGGAGAGCAAGACTACAGCAGGCGTCACCACTGTGGACACAGGTTGACCTAGTCGGGGCAACCAGAGGCAGCCGGACCGGCGATCATGCCGGAGGAGCTCCTTGATGCAGAGATCAGTTCCCCGTCGCTGCACCCTGTTATAGACAGGGGAAACGACAAGTAGTCTCAACAACCATATCTATATAGATGCCTCTAGGACTTCAAATCAGAGATCTAGCTTGTGCTCCATAGAGCTCAACATAAGAGTTATCTACATTTTGAGGCTTAAGTGGAAAGATTTGTATAATTACACTAGCTAGCTAGTGTTTCCTTTTTTTCTATTCCCTCCTTGTACATATGTATCACAAAGAAAATAAAAATAAATAAAATATGTAGTACAAGACTATT
>NW_021291674.1:0-1980 GCF_002162155.2 Triticum dicoccoides
TGAACCCCGGGGTGCGTTTACGTCTGGGTAATCAACAGTAACAATTTTGGCCGATTCTGGTCCATTTCATGCACTATTACTCAGTGTTTTAGGGTCCCAAAGCGATTTCCACGATTGACGATCCTCAGGGTGCGTTTACGTGTCCATCGTCAACACTCACAGTATTGGCCAATTTTGACCCGTTTCATGGACCATTACTCACCGTTTTGGGGTCCCAAAGCGATTTCCATAGTTGTTGAACCCCGAGGTGCGCTTACGTGTCGGTCATTAACACTCGCGGTTTTTTTCGATTCTGACCCGTTTCATGGACTATTACTCAATTTTGGGGTCCTGAAGCGATTTCCATGGTTGTCGAACCCCGGGGTGTGTTTAAATGTTGGTCATCAACACCCACAATTTTGGCCAATTTTGGTCCGTCTCTTGGACTATTACTCACCATTTTCGGGTCCCTAAGCGATTTCCATGATTGTCGAACCCCAAGGTCCGCTTACGTGTCGGTCATCCACACTCGCGGTTTTTGTCGAAGCTGACCTGTTTCATGGACTATTACTCAGTTTTGGGGTCCAGAAGCGATTTCCATTGTTGTCGAACCCCGGGGTGCATTTAGTTGTCAGTCATGAACACACACAATTGTGGCCAATTCTGGTCCGTCTCTTGGACTATTACTCACCGTTTTCGGGTCCCAAAGTGATTTCCACGACTAATGAACCCCGGGGTACGTTTACGTCTGGGTAATCAACAGTCACAATTTTGGCCGATTCTGGTCCATTTCGTGCACTATTACTCAGTGTTTTAGGGTCCCAAAGCGATTTCCACGATTGACGATCCTCAGGGTGCGTTTACGTGTCCATCGTCAACACTCACAGTATTGGCCAATTTTGACCCGTTTCATGGACCATTACTCACCGTTTTGGGGTCCCAAAGCGATTTCCATAGTTGTTGAACCCCGAGGTGCACTTACGTGTCGGTCATTAACACTCGCAGTTTTGGCCGATTCTGGCCTGTTTCGTGGACTATTACTCACTGTTTTGGGGTGCCGCGGTGATTTCCATGATTAACGAACCCTGGGATGCGTTTACGTGTCGATCATCAACACTCGCGGTTTCTGTCGATTCTGACATGTTTCATGTACTATTACTCACCGTTTTGGGGTCCCAAAGCGATTTCCATGATTGTCGAACCCCCAAGGTGCGCTTACGTGTCAGTCATCCACACTCATGGTTTTTGTCGATGCTGACCCGTTTCATGGACTATTACTCTGTTTTGGCGCCCCGAAGCGATTTCCATTGTTGTCAAACCGCGGGGTGCGTTTACTAGCCAGTCATCATCACTCAGAATTTTGGCCAATTCTGGTCTGTTTCCTGGACTATTACTCACCGTTTCGGGTCCTGAAGTGATTTCCGCGACTAACGAAATCCGGGGTGCGTTTACGTGTCGGTCATCAACACTCGTAGTTTTGACTAATTCTGGCCCGTTTCATAAACTATTACTCACTGTTTTCGGGTCCCGGAGTGATTTCCACGATTGATGAACCACAGGGTGCGTTTACGTGTCGGTCATCAACACTCGCTGTTTTGGCTGATTTTTGCCTTTTTCGTGGAATACTACTCACTGTTTTGGGGTCCCGGGTGATTTCCACAATTAACGAACCCTGGGTTGCGTGACGTGTCGATCATTAACACTCACGGTTTTTGTCGATTCTGACATGTTTCGTTGACTATTACTCACCGTTTTGGGGTCCCAAACCGATTTCCATGATTGTCGAACCCCAAGGTCCGCTTACGTGTCGGTCATCCACACTCGCGGTTTTTGTCGATGCTGACCCGTTTCATGGACTATTACTCTGTTTTGGGGTCCCGAAGCGATTTCCATTGTTGTCAAACCCCGGGGTGCGTTTACTTGCCAGTCATCATCACTCACAATTTTGGCCAATTCTGGTCTGTTTCCTGGACTATTACTCACCGTTTCGGGTCCCGAAGT
>NW_021291674.1:8292-9984 GCF_002162155.2 Triticum dicoccoides
GGTTGTCGAACCCCAAGGTGCGCTTACGTGTTGGTCATCCACACTCGCGGTTTTTCTCGATTCTGACCCGTTTCATGGACTATTACTCAGTTTTGGGGTCCCGAAGCGATTTCCATGGTTGTCGAACCCCGGGGTGCGTTTAAATGTTGGTCATCAACACTCACAATTTTGGCCAATTCTGGTCCGTCTCTTGGACTATTACTCACCATTTTCGTGTCCCGAAATGATTTCCACGATTAACGAACCCCGGGGCGCGTTTACGTGTGGGTAATCAACACTCACAATTTTGGCCGATTCTGGTCCATTTCGTGCACTATTACTCAGCATTTTAGGGTCCCAAAGCGATTTCCACGATTGACGATCCTCAGGGTGCGTTTATGTGTCCATCATCAACACTCACGGTATTGGCCAATTTTGACCCGTTTCATGGACTATTACTCACCGTTTTGGGGTCCCGAAACGATTTCCATAGTTGTTGAACCCCATGGTGAGCTTATGTGTCGGTCATCAACACTCGCAGTTTTGGCCGATTCTAGCCTGTTTCCTGGACACTCACTGTTTTGGGGTCCCGGGGTGATTTCCATGATTAACGAACCCTAGGATGCGTTTACGTGTCGACCATCAACACTCGCGGTTTTTGTCGATTCTGACATGTTTCGTGGACTATTACTCACCGTTTTGGGGTCCCAAAGCAATTTCCATGATTGTCGAACCCCAAGGTGCGCTTACGTGTCGGTCATCCACACTCGCAGTTTTTGTCCATGCTGACCCGTTTCAGGGACTATTACTCAGTTTTGGGGTCCCGAAGTGATTTCCATGGTTGTCGAACCCTGGGGTGCGTTTACTTGTCAGTCGTCAACACTCACAATTTTTGCCAATTCTGGTTCGTTTCCTGGACTAGTACTCACCGTTTTCGGGTCCCGAAGTGATTTCCACGACTAACGAAATCCGGGGTGCGTTTACGTGTCGGTCATCAACACTCGTAGTTTTGGCTGATTCTTGCCCGTTTCATGGACTATTACTCACTGTTTTGGGGTCCCGGAGTGATTTCCACGATTGACGAACCACAGGGTGCGTTTACGTGTCGGTCATCAACACTCGCTGTTTTTGTTGATTCTGACCCGTTAAATAGACTATTACTCAATTTTGGGGTCCCGAAGCGATTTCCATGGTTGTCGAACCAAGGGGTGTCAACACTCTCAGTTTTGGCTGATTCTTGACCGTTTCGTGGAGTATTACTCACCGTTTTGGGGTCCCAAAGTGATTTCCATGGTTGTCGAACCCCAAGGTGCGCTTACGTGTTGGTCATCCACACTCGCGGTTTTTCTCGATTCTGACCCGTTTCATGGACTATTACTCAGTTTTGGGGTCCCGAAGCGATTTCCATGGTTGTCGAACCCCGGGGTGCGTTTAAATGTTGGTCATCAACACTCACAATTTTGGCCAATTCTGGTCCGTCTCTTGGACTATTACTCACCATTTTCGTGTCCCGAAATGATTTCCACGATTAACGAACCCCGGGGCGCGTTTACGTGTGGGTAATCAACACTCACAATTTTGGCCGATTCTGGTCCATTTCGTGCACTATTACTCAGCATTTTAGGGTCCCAAAGCGATTTCCACGATTGACGATCCTCAGGGTGCGTTTATGTGTCCATCATCAACACTCACGGTATTGGCCAATTTTGACCC
>NW_021291674.1:9994-10965 GCF_002162155.2 Triticum dicoccoides
TTTGTCGATTCTGACATGTTTCGTGGACTATTACTCACCGTTTTGGGGTCCCAAACCGATTTCCATGATTGTCGAACCCCAAGGTGCGCTTACGTGTCAGTCATCCACACTCATGGTTTTTGTCGATGCTGACCCGTTTCATGGACTATTACTCTGTTTTGGCGCCCCGAAGCGATTTCCATTGTTGTCAAACCCCGGGGTGCGTTTACTAGCCAGTCATCATCACTCAGAATTTTGGCCAATTCTGGTCTGTTTCCTGGACTATTACTCACCGTTTCGGGTCCCGAAGTGATTTCCACGACTAACGAAATCCGGGGTGCGTTTACGTGTCGGTCATCAACACTCGTAGTTTTGGTTGATTCTTCCCCGTTTCATGGACTATTACTCACTGTTTTGGGGTCCCGGAGTGATTTCCACGATTGACGAACCACAGGGTGCGTTTACGTGTCGGTCATCAACACTCGCTGTTTTTGTTGATTCTGACCCGTTAAATGGACTATTACTCAATTTTGGGGTCCCGAAGCGATTTCGATGGTTGTCGAACCATGGGGTGTCAACACTCTCAGTTTTGGCTGATTCTTGACCGTTTCGTGGAGTATTACTCACCGTTTTGGGGTCCCAAAGTGATTTCCATGGTTGTCGAACCCCAAGGTGCGCTTACGTGTCGGTCATCAACACTCGCGGTTTTTTTCGATTCTGACCCGTTTCATGGACTATTACTCAATTTTGGGGTCCTGAAACGATTTCCATGGTTGTCGAACCCCGGGGTGTGTTTAAATGTTGGTCATCAACACCCACAATTTTGGCCAATTTTGGTCCGTCTCTTGGACTATTACTCACCATTTTCGGGTCCCTAAGTGATTTCCACGATTAAGGAACCCCGGGGTGCGTTTACGTGTTGGTAATCAACAATCACAATTTTGGCCGATTCTGGTCCATTTCGTGCACTATTACTCAGCGTTTTAGGGTCC
>NW_021291674.1:10975-12994 GCF_002162155.2 Triticum dicoccoides
TTTCCATGGTTGTCGAACCAAGGGGTGTCAACACTCTCAGTTTTGGCTGATTCTTGACCGTTTCGTGGAGTATTACTCACCGTTTTGGGGTCCCAAAGTGATTTCCATGGTTGTCGAACCCCAAGGTGCGCTTACGTGTCGGTCATGAACACTCGCGGTTTTTTTCGATTCTGACCCGTTTCATGGACTATTACTCAATTTTGGGGTCCTGAAGCGATTTCCATGGTTGTCGAACCCCGGGGTGTGTTTAAATGTTGGTCATCAACACCCACAATTTTGGCCAATTTTGGTCCGTCTCTTGGACTATTACTCACCATTTTCGGGTCCCTAAGTGATTTCCACGATTAAGGAACCCCGGGGTGCGTTTACGTGTTGGTAATCAACAATCACAATTTTGGCCGATTCTGGTCCATTTCGTGCACTATTACTCAGCGTTTTAGGGTCCCAAAGCGATTTCCACGATTGACGATCCACGGGGTGCGTTTACGTGTCCATCGTCAACACTCACAGTATTGGCCAATTCTGAGCCGTTTCATGGACGATTACTCACCGTTTTGGGGTCCCGAAGCGATTTCCATAGTTGTTGAACCCCAAGGTGCGTTTACGTGTCGGTCATCAACACTCGCAGTTTTGGCCGATTCTGGCCTGTTTCGTGGACTATTACTCATTCTTTTGGGGTCCCGGGGTGATTTCCACAGTTTACAAACCTTGGGATGAGTTTACGTGTCGATCATCACCACTCGCAATTTTTGTCGATTCTGACATGTTTCGTGGACTATTCCTCACCGTTTTGTGGTCCCAAAGCGATTTCCATGATTGTCGAACCCAAGGTCCGCTTACGTGTCGGTCATCCACACTCGCGGTTTTTGTCGAAGCTGACCCGTTTCATGGACTATTACTCAGTTTTGGGGTCCAGAAGCGATTTCCATTGTTGTCGAACCCCGGGGTGCGTTTAGTTGTCAGTCATGAACACACACAATTGTGGCCAATTCTGGTCCGTCTCTTGGACTATTACTCACCGTTTTCGGGTCCCGAAGTGATTTCCACGACTAATGAACCCCGGGGTACGTTTACGTCTGGGTAATCAACAGTCACAATTTTGGCCGATTCTGGTCCATTTCGTGCAGTATTACTCAGTGTTTTAGGGTCCCAAAGCGATTTCCACGATTGACGATCCTCAGGGTGCGTTTACGTGTCCATCGTTAACACTCACAGTATTGGCCAATTTTGACCCGTTTCATGGACCATTACTCACCGTTTTGGGGTCCCAAAGCGATTTCCATAGTTGTTGAACCCCGAGGTGCGCTTACGTGTCGGTCATTAACACTCGCGGTTTCTGTCGATTCTGGCCTGTTTCATGGACTATTACTCACTGTTTTGGGGTGCCGCGGTGATTTCCATGATTAACGAACCCTGGGATGCGTTTACGTGTCGATCATCAACACTCGCGGTTTCTGTCGATTCTGACATGTTTCATGTACTATTACTCACCGTTTTGGGGTCCCAAAGCGATTTCCATGATTGTCGAACCCCCAAGGTGCGCTTACGTGTCAGTCATCCACACTCATGGTTTTTGTCGATGCTGACCCGTTTCATGGACTATTACTCTGTTTTGGCGCCCCGAAGCGATTTCCATTGTTGTCAACCCCCGGGGTGCGTTTACTAGCCAGTCATCATCACTCAGAATTTTGGCCAATTCTGGTCTGTTTCCTGGACTATTACTCACCGTTTCGGGTCCCGAAGTGATTTCCACGACTAACGAAATCCGGGGTGCGTTTACGTGTCGGTCATCAACACTCGTAGTTTTGACTAATTCTGGCCCGTTTCATGGACTATTACTCACTGTTTTGGGGTCCCGGAGTGATTTCCATGATTGATGAACCACAGGGTGCGTTTACGTGTCGGTCATCAACACTCGCTGTTTTTGTTGATTCTGACCCGTTCCATGGACTATTACTCAATATTGGGGTCCCGAAGCGATTTCCATGGTTGTCAAACCCCGGGGTGCCAACACTCGTA
>NW_021291674.1:13704-18795 GCF_002162155.2 Triticum dicoccoides
GTCCCGAAGCGATTTCGATGGTTGTCGAACCATGGGGTGTCAACACTCTCAGTTTTGGCTGATTCTTGACCGTTTCGTGGAGTATTACTCACCGTTTTGGGGTCCCAAAGTGATTTCCATGGTTGTCGAACCCCAAGGTGCGCTTACGTGTCGGTCATCAACACTCGCGGTTTTTTTCGATTCTGACCCGTTTCATGGACTATTACTCAATTTTGGGGTCCTGAAACGATTTCCATGGTTGTCGAACCCCGGGGTGTGTTTAAATGTTGGTCATCAACACCCACAATTTTGGCCAATTTTGGTCCGTCTCTTGGACTATTACTCACCATTTTCGGGTCCCTAAGTGATTTCCACGATTAAGGAACCCCGGGGTGCGTTTACGTGTTGGTAATCAACAATCACAATTTTGGCCGATTCTGGTCCATTTCGTGCACTATTACTCAGCGTTTTAGGGTCCCAAAGCGATTTCCACGATTGACGATCCACGGGGTGCGTTTACGTCTCCATCGTCAACACTCACAGTATTGGCCAATTCTGAGCCGTTTCATGGAATATTACTCACCGTTTTGGGGTCCCGAAGCGATTTCCATGGTTGTTGAACCCCAAGGTGCGTTTACGTGTCGGTCATCAACACTCGCAGTTTTGGCCGATTCTGGCCTGTTTCATGGACTATTAATCACTGTTTTGGGGTGCCGCGGTGATTTCCATGATTAACGAACCCTGGGATGCGTTTACGTGTCGATCATCAACACTCGCGGTTTCTATCGATTCTGACATGTTTCATGTACTATTACTCACCGTTTTGGGGTCCCAAAGCGATTTCCATGATTGTCGAACCCCCAAGGTGCGCTTACGTGTCAGTCATCCACACTCATGGTTTTTGTCGATGCTGACCCGTTTCATGGACTATTACTCTGTTTTGGCGCCCCGAAGCGATTTCCATTGTTGTCAACCCCCGGGGTGCGTTTACTAGCCAGTCATCATCACTCAGAATTTTGGCCAATTCTGGTCTGTTTCCTGGACTATTACTCACCGTTTCGGGTCCCGAAGTGATTTCCACGACTAACGAAATCCGGGGTGCGTTTACGTGTCGGTCATCAACACTCGTAGTTTTGACTAATTCTGGCCCGTTTCATGGACTATTACTCACTGTTTTGGGGTCCCGGAGTGATTTCCATGATTGATGAACCACAGGGTGCGTTTACGTGTCGGTCATCAACACTCGCTGTTTTTGTTGATTCTGACCCGTTCCATGGACTATTACTCAATATTGGGGTCCCGAAGCGATTTCCATGGTTGTCAAACCCCGGGGTGCCAACACTCGTACTTTTGGCTGATTCTTGCCCGTTTCGTGGACTATTACTCACCGTTTTGGGGTCCCAAAGCGATTTCCATGGTTGTCGAACCCCAAGGTGCGCTTACGTGTCGGTCATCAACACTCGCGGTTTTTCTCGATTCTGACCCGTTTCATGGACTATTACTCAATTTTGGGGTCTCGAAGCGATTTCCATGGTTGTCGAACCCCGGGGCGCGTTTACATGTTGATCATGAACACTCACAAATTGGCCAATTCTGGTCCGTCTGCTGGACTATTACTCACCATTTTCGAGTCCCGAAGTGATTTCCACGCTTAGCGAACCCCGGGGTGCGTTTACGTGTCGGTCATCAACACTCACAATTTTGGCCGATTCTGGTCCATTTCGTGCACTATTACTCAGCATTTGGGGTCCCAAAGCGATTTCCCCGATTGACAATCCTCGGGGTGTGCTTACATGTCCATCATCGGCACTCACAGTATTGCCCAATTCTGACCCGTTTCATGGACTATTACTCACCGTTTTGGGGTCCCGAAGCGATTTTCATAGTTGTTAAACCCCAAGGTGCGCTTGCGTGTCGGTCATCAACACTCGCAGTTTTGGCCGGTTCTGGCCTGTTTCGTGGACTATTACTCACTGTTTTGGGGTCCCGGGGTGATTTCCACAGTTAACGAACCCTGGGTTGCGTTACGTGTCGATTATTAACACTCGCGGTGTTTGTCGATTCTGACATGTTTCGTGGACTATTACTCACCGTTTTGGGGTCCCAAACCGATTTCCATGATTGTCGAACCCCAAGGTGCGCTTACGTGTCAGTCATCCACACTCATGGTTTTTGTCGATGCTGACCCGTTTCATGGACTATTACTCTGTTTTGGCGCCCCGAAGCGATTTCCATTGTTGTCAAACCCCGGGGTGCGTTTACTAGCCAGTCATCATCACTCAGAATTTTGGCCAATTCTGGTCTGTTTCCTGGACTATTACTCACCGTTTCGGGTCCCGAAGTGATTTCCACGACTAACGAAATCCGGGGTGCGTTTACGTGTCGGTCATCAACACTCGTAGTTTTGGTTGATTCTTCCCCGTTTCATGGACTATTACTCACTGTTTTGGGGTCCCGGAGTGATTTCCACGATTGACGAACCACAGGGTGCGTTTACGTGTCGGTCATCAACACTCGCTGTTTTTGTTGATTCTGACCCGTTAAATGGACTATTACTCAATTTTGGAGTCCCGAAGCGATTTCGATGGTTGTCGAACCATGGGGTGTCAACACTCTCAGTTTTGGCTGATTCTTGACCGTTTCGTGGAGTATTACTCACCGTTTTGGGGTCCCAAAGTGATTTCCATGGTTGTCGAACCCCAAGGTGCGCTTACGTGTCGGTCATCAACACTCGCGGTTTTTTTCGATTCTGACCCGTTTCATGGACTATTACTCAATTTTGGGGTCCTGAAACGATTTCCATGGTTGTCGAACCCCGGGGTGTGTTTAAATGTTGGTCATCAACACCCACAATTTTGGCCAATTTTGGTCCGTCTCTTGGACTATTACTCACCATTTTCGGGTCCCTAAGTGATTTCCACGATTAAGGAACCCCGGGGTGCGTTTACGTGTTGGTAATCAACAATCACAATTTTGGCCGATTCTGGTCCATTTCGTGCACTATTACTCAGCGTTTTAGGGTCCCAAAGCGATTTCCACGATTGATGATCCACGGGGTGCGTTTACGTCTCCATCGTCAACACTCACAGTATTGGCCAATTCTGAGCCGTTTCATGGAATATTACTCACCGTTTTGGGGTCCCGAAGCGATTTCCATGGTTGTTGAACCCCAAGGTGCGTTTACGTGTCGGTCATCAACACTCGCAGTTTTGGCCGATTCTGGCCTGTTTCATGGACTATTACTCACTGTTTTGGGGTGCCGCGGTGATTTCCATGATTAACGAACCCTGGGATGCGTTTACGTGTCGATCATCAACACTCGCGGTTTCTGTCGATTCTGACATGTTTCATGTACTATTACTCACCGTTTTGGGGTCCCAAAGCGATTTCCATGATTGTCGAACCCCCAAGGTGCGCTTACGTGTCAGTCATCCACACTCATGGTTTTTGTCGATGCTGACCCGTTTCATGGACTATTACTCTGTTTTGGCGCCCCGAAGCGATTTCCATTGTTGTCAACCCCCGGGGTGCGTTTACTAGCCAGTCATCATCACTCAGAATTTTGGCCAATTCTGGTCTGTTTCCTGGACTATTACTCACCGTTTCGGGTCCCGAAGTGATTTCCACGACTAACGAAATCCGGGGTGCGTTTACGTGTCGGTCATCAACACTCGTAGTTTTGACTAATTCTGGCCCGTTTCATGGACTATTACTCACTGTTTTGGGGTCCCGGAGTGATTTCCATGATTGATGAACCACAGGGTGCGTTTACGTGTCGGTCATCAACACTCGCTGTTTTTGTTGATTCTGACCCGTTCCATGGACTATTACTCAATATTGGGGTCCCGAAGCGATTTCCATGGTTGTCAAACCCCGGGGTGCCAACACTCGTAGTTTTGGCTGATTCTTGCCCGTTTCGTGGACTATTACTCACCGTTTTGGGGTCCCAAAGCGATTTCCATGGTTGTCGAACCCCAAGGTGCGCTTACGTGTCGGTCATCAACACTCGCGGTTTTTCTCGATTCTGACCCGTTTCATGGACTATTACTCAATTTTGGGGTCTCGAAGCGATTTCCATGGTTGTCGAACCCCGGGGCGCGTTTACATGTTGATCATGAACACTCACAAATAGGCCAATTCTGGTCCGTCTGCTGGACTATTACTCACCATTTTCGAGTCCCGAAGTGATTTCCACGCTTAGCGAACCCCGGGGTGCGTTTACGTGTCGGTCATCAACACTCACAATTTTGGCCGATTCTGGTCCATTTCGTGCACTATTACTCAGCATTTGGGGTCCCAAAGCGATTTCCCCGATTGACAATCCTCGGGGTGTGCTTACATGTCCATCATCGGCACTCACAGTATTGCCCAATTCTGACCCGTTTCATGGACTATTACTCACCGTTTTGGGGTCCCGAAGCGATTTTCATAGTTGTTAAACCCCAAGGTGCGCTTGCATGTCGATCATCAACACTCGCAGTTTTGGCCGGTTCTGGCCTGTTTCGTGGACTATTACTCACTGTTTTGGGGTCCCGGGGTGATTTCCACAGTTAACGAACCCTGGGTTGCGTTACGTGTCGATTATTAACACTCGCGGTTTTTGTCGATTCTGACATGTTTCGTGGACTATTACTCACCGTTTTGGGGTCCCAAACCGATTTCCATGATTGTCGAACCCCAAGGTGCGCTTACGTGTCAGTCATCCACACTCATGGTTTTTGTCGATGCTGACCCGTTTCATGGACTATTACTCTGTTTTGGCGCCCCGAAGCGATTTCCATTGTTGTCAAACCCCGGGGTGCGTTTACTAGCCAGTCATCATCACTCAGAATTTTGGCCAATTCTGGTCTGTTTCCTGGACTATTACTCACCGTTTCGGGTCCCGAAGTGATTTCCACGACTAACGAAATCCGGGGTGCGTTTACGTGTCGGTCATCAACACTCGTAGTTTTGGTTGATTCTTCCCCGTTTCATGGACTATTACTCACTGTTTTGGGGTCCCGGAGTGATTTCCACGATTGACGAACCACAGGGTGCGTTTACGTGTCGGTCATCAACACTCGCTGTTTTTGTTGATTCTGACCCGTTAAATGGACTATTACTCAATTTTGG
>NW_021291674.1:21668-45713 GCF_002162155.2 Triticum dicoccoides
TGTTTCGTGGACTATTACTCACCGTTTTGGGGTCCCAAACCGATTTCCATGATTGTCGAACCCCAAGGTGCGCTTACGTGTCAGTCATCCACACTCGCGGTTTTTGTCCATGCTGACCCGTTTCATGGACTATTACTTAGTTTTGGGGTCCCGAAGCGATATCCATGGTTGTCGAACCCTGGGGTGCGTTTACCTGTCAGTCGTCAACACTCACAATTTTTGCCAATTCTGGTCCGTTTCCTGTACTATTACGCACCATTTTTGGGTCCCGATGTGATTTCCACGATTGACGATCCTCAGGGTGCGTTTACGTGTCCATCGTCAACACTCACAGTATTGGCCAATTTTGACCCGTTTTATGGACCATTACTCACCGTTTTGGGGTCCCAAAGCGATTTCCATAGTTGTTGAACCCCGAGGTGCGCTTACGTGTCGGTCATTAACACTCGCAGTTTTGGCCGATTCTGGCCTGTTTCGTGGACTATTACTCATTCTTTTGGGGTCCCGGGGTGATTTCCACAGTTTACAAACCTTGGGATGAGTTTACGTGTCGATCATCACCACTCGCGATTTTTGTCGATTCTGACACGTTTCGTGGACTATTCCTCACCGTTTTGTGGTCCCAAAGCGATTTCCATGATTGTCGAACCCCAAGGTCCGCTTACGTGTCGGTCATCCACACTCGCGGTTTTTGTCGAAGCTGACCCGTTTCATGGACTATTACTCAGTTTTGGGGTCCAGAAGCGATTTCCATTGTTGTCGAACCCCGGGGTGCGTTTAGTTATCAGTCATCAACACACACAATTGTGGCCAATTCTGGTCCGTCTCTTGGACTATTACTCACCGTTTTCGGGTCCCGAAGTGATTTTCAGGAATAATGAACCCCGGGGTGCGTTTACGTCTGGGTAATCAACAGTCACAATTTTGGCCGATTCTAGTCCATTTCGTGCACTATTACTCAGTGTTTTAGGTCCCAAAGAGATTTCCACGATTGACGATCCTCAGGGTGCGTTTACGTGTCCATCGTCAACACTCACAGTATTGGCCAATTTTGACCCGTTTCATGGACCATTACTCACCGTTTTGGGGTCCCAAAGCGATTTCCATAGTTGTTGAACCCCGAGGTGCGCTTACGTGTCGGTCATTAACACTCGCAGTTTTGGCCGATTCTGGCCTGTTTCGTGGACTATTACTCACTGTTTTGGGGTGCCGAGGTGATTTCCATGATTAACGAACCCTGGGATGCGTTTACGTGTCGATCATCAACACTCTCGGTTTCTGTCGATTCTGACATGTTTCATGTACTATTACTCACCGTTTTGGGGTCCCAAAGCGATTTCCATGATTGTCGAACCCCCAAGGTGCGCTTACGTGTCGGTCATCCACACTAATGGTTTTTGTCGATGCTGACCCGTTTCATGGACTATTACTCTGTTTTGGCGCCCCGAAGCGATTTCCATTGTTGTCAAACCCCGGGGTGCGTTTACTAGCCAGTCATCATCACTCAGAATTTTGGCCAATTCTGGTCTGTTTCCTGGACTATTACTCACCGTTTCGGGTCCCGAAGTGATTTCCACGACTAACGAAACCCGGGGTGCGTTTACGTGTCGGTCATCAACACTCGTAGTTTTGACTAATTCTGGCCCGTTTTGTGCACTATTACTCACTGTTATGGGGTCCCGGAGTGATTTCCACGATTGATGAACCACAGGGTGCGTTTACGTGTCGGTCATCAACACTCGCTGTTTTTGTTGATTCTGACCCGTTCCATGGACTATTATTCAATATTGGGGTCCCGAAGCGATTTCCATGGTTGTCAAACCCCGGGGTGCCAACACTCGTAGTTTTGGCTGATTCTTGCCCGTTTCGTGGACTATTACTCACCGTTTTGGGGTCCCAAAGCGATTTCCATGGTTGTCGAACACCAAGGTGCGCTTACGTGTCGGTCATCAACACTCGCGGTTTTTCTCGATTCTGACCCGTTTCATGGACTATTACTCAATTTTGGGGTCTCGAAGCGATTTACATGGTTGTCGAACCCCGGGGCGCGTTTACATGTTGATCATGAACACTCACAAATTTGGCCAATTCTGGTCCGTCTGTTGGACTATTACTCACCATTTTCGAGTCCCGAAGTGATTTCCACGCTTAGCGAACCCGGGGTGCGTTTACGTGTCGGTAATCAACACTCACAATTTTGGCCGATTCTGGTCCATTTCGTGCACTATTACTCAGCATTTGGGGTCCCAAAGCGATTTCCCCGATTGACAATCCTCGGGGTGTGTTTACATGTCCATCATCGGCACTCACAGTATTGCCCAATTCTGACCCATTTCATGGATTATTACTCACCGTTTTGGGGTCCCGAAGCGATTTTCATAGTTGTTAAACCCCAAGGTGCGCTTGCGTGTCGGTCATCAACACTCGCAGTTTTGGCCAATTCTGGCCTTTTTCGTGGAATATTACTCACTGTTTTGGGGTCCCGGGTGATTTCCACAATTAACGAACCCTGGGTTGCATTACGTGTCGATTATTAACACTCACGGTTTTTGTCGATTCTGACATGTTTCGTGGACTATTACTCACCGTTTTGGGGTCCCAAACCGATTTCCATGATTGTCGAACCCCAAGGTGCGCTTACGTGTCAGTCATCCACACTCGCGGTTTTTGTCCATGCTGACCCGTTTCATGGACTATTACTTAGTTTTGGGGTCCCGAAGCGATATCCATGGTTGTCGAACCCTGGGGTGCGTTTACCTGTCAGTCGTCAACACTCACAATTTTGGCCAATTCTGGTCCGTTTCCTGTACTATTACGCACCGTTTTCGGGTCCCGAAGTGATTTCCACGATTGACGATCCTCAGGGTGCGTTTACGTGTCCATCGTCAACACTCACAGTATTGGCCAATTTTGACCCGTTTCATGGACCATTACTCACCGTTTTGGGGTCCCAAAGCGATTTCCATAGTTGTTGAACCCCGAGGTGCGCTTACGTGTCGGTCATTAACACTCGCAGTTTTGGCCGATTCTGGCCTGTTTCGTGGACTATTACTCACTGTTTTGGGGTGCCGGGGTGATTTCCATGATTAACGAACCCTGGGATGCGTTTCCGTGTCGATCATCAACACTCGCGGTTTCTGTCGATTCTGACATGTTTCATGTACTATTACTCACCGTTTTGGGGTCCCAAAGCGATTTCCATGATTGTCGAACCCCCAAGGTGCGCTTACGTGTCAGTCATCCACACTAATGGTTTTTGTCGATGCTGACCCGTTTCATGGAATATTACTCTGTTTTGGCGCCCCAAAGCGATTTCCATTGTTGTCAAACCCCGGGGTGCGTTTACTAGCCAGTCATCATCACTCAGAATTTTGGCCAATTCTGGTCTGTTTCCTGGACTATTACTCACCGTTTCGGGTCCCGAAGTGATTTCCACGACTAACGAAACCCGGGGTGCGTTTACGTGTCGGTCATCAACACTCGTAGTTTTGACTAATTCTGGCCCGTTTCGTGCACTATTACTCACTGTTATGGGGTCCCGGAGTGATTTCCACGATTGATGAACCACAGGGTGCGTTTACGTGTCGGTCATCAACACTCGCTGTTTTTGTTGATTCTGACCCGTTCCATGGACTATTATTCAATATTGGGGTCCCGAAGCGATTTCCATGGTTGTCAAACCCCGGGGTGCCAACACTCGTAGTTTTGGCTGATTCTTACCCGTTTCGTGGACTATTACTCACCGTTTTGGGGTCCCAAAGCGATTTCCATGGTTGTCGAACACCAAGGTGCGCTTACGTGTCGGTCATCAACACTCGCGGTTTTTCTCGATTCTGACCCGTTTCATGGACTATTACTCAATTTTGGGGTCTCGAAGCGATTTACATGGTTGTCGAACCCCGGGGCGCGTTTACATGTTGATCGTGAACACTCACAAATTTGGCCAATTCTGGTCCGTCTGTTGGACTATTACTCACCATTTTCGAGTCCCGAAGTGATTTCCACGCTTAGCGAACCCGGGGGTGCGTTTACGTGTCGGTAATCAACACTCACAATTTTGGCCGATTCTGGTCCATTTCGTGCACTATTACTCAGCATTTGGGGTCCCAAAGCGATTTCCCCGATTGACAATCCTCGGGGTGTGTTTACATGTCCATCATCGGCACTCACAGTATTGCCCAATTCTGACCCATTTCATGGATTATTACTCACCGTTTTGGGGTCCCGAAGCGATTTTCATAGTTGTTAAGCCCCAAGGTGCGCTTGCGTGTCGGTCATCAACACTCGCAGTTTTGGCCAATTCTGGCCTTTTTCGTGGAATATTACTCACTGTTTTGGGGTCCCGAGTGATTTCCACAATTAACGAACCCTGGGTTGCGTTACGTGTCGATTATTAACACTCACGGTTTTTGTCGATTCTGACATGTTTCGTGGACTATTACTCACCGTTTTGGGGTCCCAAACCGATTTCCATGATTGTCGAACCCCAAGGTGCGCTTACGTGTCAGTCATCCACACTCGCGGTTTTTGTCCATGCTGACCCGTTTCATGGACTATTACTTAGTTTTGGGGTCCCGAAGCGATATCCATGGTTGTCGAACCCTGGGGTGCGTTTACCTGTCAGTCGTCAACACTCACAATTTTTGCCAATTCTGGTCCGTTTCCTGTACTATTACGCACCATTTTTGGGTCCCGATGTGATTTCCACGATTGACGATCCTCAGGGTGCGTTTACGTGTCCATCGTCAACACTCACAGTATTGGCCAATTTTGACCCGTTTTATGGACCATTACTCACCGTTTTGGGGTCCCAAAGCGATTTCCATAGTTGTTGAACCCCGAGGTGCGCTTACGTGTCGGTCATTAACACTCGCAGTTTTGGCCGATTCTGGCCTGTTTCGTGGACTATTACTCACTGTTTTGGGGTGCCGGGGTGATTTCCATCATTAACGAACCCTGGGATGCGTTTACGTGTCGATCATCAACACTCGCGGTTTCTGTTGATTCTGAAATGTTTCATGTACTATTACTCACCGTTTTGGGGTCCCAAAGCGATTTCCATGATTGTCGAACCCCCAAGGTGCGCTTACGTGTCAGTCATCCACACTAATGGTTTTTGTCGATGCTGACCCGTTTCATGGACTATTACTCTGTTTTGGCGCCCCGAAGCGATTTCCATTGTTGTCAAACCCCGGAGTGCGTTTACTAGCCAGTCATCATCACTCAGAATTTTGGCCAATTCTGGTCTGTTTCCGGGACTATTACTCACTGTTTCGGGTCCCGAAGTGATTTCCACGACTAACGAAACCCGGGGTGCATTTACGTGTCGGTCATCAACACTCGTAGTTTTTACTAATTCTGGCCCGTTTCGTGGACTATTACTCACTGTTATGGGGTCCCGGAGTGATTTCCACGATTGATGAACCACAGGGTGCGTTTACGTGTCGGTCATCAACACTCGCTGTTTTTGTTGATTCTGACCCGTTCCATGGACTATTATTCAATATTGGGGTCCCGAAGCGATTTCCATGGTTGTCAAACCCCGGGGTGCCAACACTCGTAGTTTTGGCTGATTCTTGCCCGTTTCGTGGACTATTACTCACCGTTTTGGGGTCCCAAAGCGATTTCCATGGTTGTCGAACACCAAGGTGCGCTTACGTGTCGGTCATCAACACTCGCGGTTTTTCTCGATTCTGACCCGTTTCATGGACTATTACTCAATTTTGGGGTCTCGAAGTGATTTCCATGGTTGTCGAACCCCGGGGCGCGTTTACATGTTGATCATGAACACTCACAAATTTGGCCAATTCTGGTCCGTCTGTTGGACTATTACTCACCATTTTCGAGTCCCGAAGTGATTTCCACGCTTAGCGAACCCGGGGGTGCGTTTACGTGTCGGTAATCAACACTCACAATTTTGGCCGATTCTGGTCCATTTCGTGCACTATTACTCAGCATTTGGGGTCCCAAAGCGATTTCCCCGATTGACAATCCTCGGGGTGTGTTTACATGTCCATCATCGGCACTCATAGTATTGCCCAATTCTGACCCATTTCATGGATTATTACTCACCGTTTTGGGGTCCCGAAGCGATTTTCATAGTTGTTAAACCCCAAGGTGCGCTTGCGTGTCGGTCATCAACACTCGCAGTTTTGGCCAATTCTGGCCTTTTTCGTGGAATATTACTCACTGTTTTGGGGTCCCGGGTGATTTCCACAATTAACGAACCCTGGGTTGCGTTACGTGTCGATTATTAACACTCACGGTTTTTGTCGATTCTGACATGTTTCGTGGACTATTACTCACCGTTTTGGGGTCCCAAACCGATTTCCATGATTGTCGAACCCCAAGGTGCGCTTACGTGTCAGTCATCCACACTCGCGGTTTTTGTCCATGCTGACCTGTTTCATGGACTATTACTTAGTTTTGGGGTCCCGAAGCGATATCCATGGTTGTCGAACCCTGGGGTGCGTTTACCTGTCAGTCGTCAACACTCACAATTTTTGCCAATTCTGGTCCGTTTCCTGTACTATTACGCACCGTTTTCGGGTCCCGAAGTGATTTCCATGATTGACGATCCTCAGGGTGCGTTTACGTGTCCATCGTCAACACTCACAGTATTGGCCAATTTTGACCCGTTTTATGGACCATTACTCACCGTTTTGGGGTCCCAAAGCGATTTCCATAGTTGTTGAACCCCGAGGTGCGCTTACGTGTCGGTCATTAACACTCGCAGTTTTGGCCGATTCTGGCCTGTTTCGTGGACTATTACTCACTGTTTTGGGGTGCCGGGGTGATTTCCATCATTAACGAACCCTGGGATGCGTTTACGTGTCGATCATCAACACTCACGGTTTCTGTCGATTCTGAAATGTTTCATGTACTATTACTCACCGTTTTGGGGTCCCAAAGCGATTTCCATGATTGTCGAACCCCCAAGGTGCGCTTACGTGTCAGTCATCCACACTAATGGTTTTTGTCGATGCTGACCCGTTTCATGGACTATTACTCTGTTTTGGCGCCCCGAAGCGATTTCCATTGTTGTCAAACCCCGGGGTGCGTTTACTAGCCAGTCATCATCACTCAGAATTTTGGCCAATTCTGGTCTGTTTCCTGGACTATTACTCACCGTTTCGGGTCCCGAAGTGATTTCCACGACTAACAAAACACGGGGTGCGTTTACGTGTCGGTCATCAACACTCGTAGTTTTTACTAATTCTGGCCCGTTTCGTGGACTATTACTCACTGTTATGGTGTCCCGGAATGATTTCCACGATTGATGAACCACAGGGTGCGTTTACGTGTCGGTCATCAACACTCGCTGTTTTTGTTGATTCTGACCCGTTCCATGGACTATTACTCAATATTGGGGTCCCGAAACGATTTCCATGGTTGTCAAACCCCGGGGTGCCAACACTCGTAGTTTTGGCTGATTCTTGCCCGTTTCGTGGACTATTACTCACAGTTTTGGGGTCCCAAAGCGATTTCCATGGTTGTCGAACCCCAAGGTGCGCTTACGTGTCGGTCATCAACACTCGCGGTTTTTCTCGATTCTGACCCGTTTCATGGACTATTACTCAATTTTGGGGTCTCGAAGCGATTTCCATGGTTGTCGAACCCCGGGGCGCGTTTACATGTTGATCATGAACACTCACAAATTTGGCCAATTCTGGTCCGTCTGTTGGACTATTACTCACCATTTTCGAGTCCCGAAGTGATTTCCACGCTTAGCGAACCCGGGGGTGCGTTTACGTGTCGGTAATCAACACTCACAATTTTGGCCGATTCTGGTCCATTTCGTGCACTATTACTCAGCATTTGGGGTCCCAAAGCGATTTCCCCGATTGACAATCCCCGGGGTGTGTTTACATGTCCATCATCGGCACTCACAGTATTGCCCAATTCTGACCCATTTCATGGATTATTACTCACCGTTTTGGGGTCCCAAAGCGATTTTCATAGTTGTTAAACCCCAAGGTGCGCTTGCGTGTCGGTCATCAACACTCGCAGTTTTGGCCAATTCTGGCCTTTTTCGTGGAATATTACTCACTGTTTTGGGGTCCCGGGTGATTTCCACAATTAACGAACCCTGGGTTGCGTTACGTGTCGATTATTAACACTCACGGTTTTTGTCGATTCTGACATGTTTCGTGGACTATTACTCACCGTTTTGGGGTCCCAAACCGATTTCCATGATTGTCGAACCCCAAGGTGCGCTTACGTGTCAGTCATCCACACTCGCGGTTTTTGTCCATGCTGACCCGTTTCATGGACTATTACTTAGTTTTGGGGTCCCGAAGCGATATCCATGGTTGTCGAACCCTGGGGTGCGTTTACCTGTCAGTCGTCAACACTCACAATTTTTGCCAATTCTGGTCCGTTTCCTGTACTATTACGCACCGTTTTCGGGTCCCGAAGTGATTTCCACGATTGACGATCCTCAGGGTGCGTTTACGTGTCCATCGTCAACACTCACAGTATTGGCCAATTTTGACCCGTTTCATGGACCATTACTCACCGTTTTGGGGTCCCAAAGCGATTTCCATAGTTGTTGAACCCCGAGGTGCGCTTACGTGTCGGTCATTAACACTCGCAATTTTGGCCGATTCTGGCCTGTTTCGTGGACTATTACTCACTGTTTTGGGGTGCCGGGGTGATTTCCATGATTAACGAACCCTGGGATGCGTTTACGTGTCGATCATCAACACTCGCGGTTTCTGTCGATTCTGAAATGTTTCATGTGCTATTACTCACCGTTTTGGGGTCCCAAAGCGATTTCCATGATTGTCGAACCCCCAAGGTGCGCTTACGTGTCAGTCATCCACACTAATGGTTTTTGTCGATGCTGACCCGTTTCATGGACTATTACTCTGTTTTGGCGCCCCGAAGCGATTTCCATTGTTGTCAAACCCCGGGGTGCGTTTACTAGCCAGTCATCATCACTCAGAATTTTGGCCAATTCTGGTCTGTTTCCTGGACTATTACTCACCGTTTCGGGTCCCGAAGTGATTTCCACGACTAACGAAACCCGGGGTGCGTTTACGTGTCGGTCATCAACACTCGTAGTTTTTACTAATTCTGGCCCGTTTCGTGGACTATTACTCACTGTTATGGGGTCCCGGAGTGATTTCCACGATTGATGAACCACAGGGTGCGTTTACGTGTCGGTCATCAACACTCGCTGTTTTTGTTGATTCTGACCCGTTCCATGGACTATTACTCAATATTGGGGTCCCGAAGCGATTTCCATGGTTGTCAAACCCCGGGGTGCCAACACTCGTAGTTTTGGCTGATTCTTGCCCGTTTCGTGGACTATTACTCACCGTTTTGGGGTCCCAAAGCGATTTCCATGGTTGTCGAACCCCAAGGTGCACTTACGTGTCGGTCATCAACACTCGCGGTTTTTCTCGATTCTGACCCGTTTCATGGACTATTACTCAATTTTGGGGTCTCGAAGTGATTTCCATGGTTGTCGAACCCCGGGGCGCGTTTACATGTTGATCATGAACACTCACAAATTTGGCCAATTCTGGTCCGTCTGTTTGACTATTACTCACCATTTTCGAGTCCCGAAGTGATTTCCACGCTTAGCGAACCCGGGGGTGCGTTTACGTGTCGGTAATCAACACTCACAATTTTGGCCGATTCTGGTCCATTTCGTGCACTATTACTCAGCATTTGGGGTCCCAAAGTGATTTCCCCGATTGACAATCCTCGGGGTGTGTTTACATGTCCACCATCGGCACTCACAGTATTGCCCAATTCTGACCCATTTCATGGATTATTACTCACCGTTTTGGGGTCCCGAAGCGATTTTCATAGTTGTTAAACCCCAAGGTGCGCTTGCGTGTCGGTCATCAACACTCGCAGTTTTGGCCAATTCTGGCCTTTTTTTTGGAATATTACTCACTGTTTTGGGGTCCCGGGTGATTTCCACAATTAACGAACCCTGGGTTGCGTTACGTGTCGATTATTAACACTCACGGTTTTTGTCGATTCTGACATGTTTCGTGGACTATTACTCACCGTTTTGGGGTCCCAAACCGATTTCCATGATTGTCGAACCCCAAGGTGCGCTTACGTGTCAGTCATCCACACTCGCGGTTTTTATCCATGCTGACCCATTTCATGGACTATTACTTAGTTTTGGGGTCCCGAAGCGATATCCATGGTTTTCGAACCCTGGAGTGTGTTTACCTGTCAGTCGTCAACACTCACAATTTTTGCCAATTCTGGTCCGTTTCCTGTACTATTACGCACCGTTTTCGGGTCCCGAAGTGATTTCCACGATTGACGATCCTCAGGGTGCGTTTACGTGTCCATCGTCAACACTCACAGTATTGGCCAATTTTGACCCGTTTCATGGACCATTACTCACCGTTTTGGGGTCCCAAAGCGATTTCCATAGTTGTTGAACCCCGAGGTGCGCTTACGTGTCGGTCATTAACACTCGCAGTTTTGGCCGATTCTGGCTTGTTTCGTGGACTATTACTCACTGTTTTGGGGTGCCGGGGTGATTTCCATGATTAACGAACCCTGGGATGCGTTTACGTGTCGATCATCAACACTCGCGGTTTCTGTCGATTCTGAAATGTTTCATGTACTATTACTCACCGTTTTGGGGTTACGTGTCAGTCATCCACACTAATGGTTTTTGTCGATGCTGACCCGTTTCATGGACTATTACTCTGTTTTGGCGCCCCGAAGCGATTTCCATTGTTGTCAAACCCCGGGGTGCGTTTACTAGCCAGTCATCATCACTCAGAATTTTGGCCAATTCTGGTCTGTTTCCTGGACTATTACTCACCGTTTCGGGTCCCGAAGAGATTTCCACGACTAACGAAACCCGGGGTGCGTTTACGTGTCGGTCATCAACACTCGTAGTTTTGACTAATTCTGGCCCGTTTCGTGGACTATTACTCACTGTTATGGGGTCCCGGAGTGATTTCCACGATTGATGAACCACACGGTGCGTTTACGTGTCGGTCATCAACACTCGCTGTTTTTGTTGATTCTGACCCGTTCCATGGACTATTACTCAATATTGGGGTCCCGAAGCGATTTCCATGGTTGTCAAACCCCGGGGTGCCAACACTCGTAGTTTTGGCTGATTCTTGCCCGTTTCGTGGACTATTACTCACCGTTTTGGGGTCCCAAAGCGATTTCCATGGTTGTCGAACCCCAAGGTGCGCTTACGTGTCGGTCATCAACACTCGCGGTTTTTCTCGATTCTGACCCGTTTCATGGACTATTACTCAATTTTGGGGTCTCGAAGCGATTTCCATGGTTGTCGAACCCCGCGGCGCGTTTACATGTTGATCATGAACACTCACAAATTTGGCCAATTCTGGTCCGTCTGTTGGACTATTACTCACCATTTTCGAGTCCCGAAGTGATTTCCACGCTTAGCGAACCCGAGGGTGCGTTTACGTGTCGGTAATCAACACTCACAATTTTGGCCGATTCTGGTCCATTTCGTGCACTATTACTCAGCATTTGGGGTCCCAAAGCGATTTCCCCGATTGACAATCCTCGGGGTGTGTTTACATGTCCATCATCGACACTCACAGTATTGCCCAATTCTGACCCGTTTCATGGATTATTACTCACCGTTTTGGGGTCCCGAAGCGATTTTCATAGTTGTTAAACCCCAAGGTGCGCTTGCGTGTCGGTCATCAACACTCGCAGTTTTGGCCAATTCTGGCCTTTTTCGTGGAATATTACTCACTGTTTTGGGGTCCCGGGTGATTTCCACAATTAACGAACCCTGGGTTGCGTTACGTGTCGATTATTAACACTCACGGTTTTTGTCGATTCTGACATGTTTCGTGGACTATTACTCACCGTTTTGGGGTCCCAAACCGATTTCCATGATTGTCGAACCCCAAGGTGCGCTTACGTGTCAGTCATCCACACTCGCGGTTTTTGTCCATGCTGACCCGTTTCATGGACTATTACTTAGTTTTGGGGTCCCGAAGCGATATCCATGGTTGTCGAACCCTGGGGTGCGTTTACCTGTCAGTCGTCAACACTCACAATTTTTGCCAACTCTGGTCCGTTTCCTGTACTATTACGCACCGTTTTCTGGTCCCGAAGTGATTTCCACGACTAATGAACCCCGGGGTGCGTTTACGTGTCGGTCATCAACACTCGCTATTTTTGTCGATTCTGACCCGTTAAATGGACTATTACTCAATTTTGGGGTCCCGAAGCGATTTCCATGGTTGTCGAACCAAGGGGTGTCAACACTCTCAGTTTTGGCTGATTCTTGACCGTTTCGTGGAGTATTACTCACCGTTTTGGGGTCCCAAAGTGATTTCCATGGTTGTCGAACCCCAAGGTGCGCTTACGTGTCGGTCATCAACACTAATGGTTTTTGTCGATGCTGACCCGTTTCATGGACTATTACTCTGTTTTGGCGCCCCGAAGCGATTTCCATTGTTGTCAAACCCCGGGGTGCGTTTACTAGCCAGTCATCATCACTCAGAATTTTGGCCAATTCTGGTCTGTTTCCTGGACTATTACTCACCGTTTCGGGTCCCGAAGTGATTTCCACGACTAACGAAACCCGGGGTGCGTTTACGTGTCGGTCATCAACACTCGTAGTTTTGACTAATTCTGGCCCGTTTCGTGGACTATTACTCACTGTTATGGGGTCCCGGAGTGATTTCCACGATTGATGAACCACAGGGTGCGTTTACGTGTCGGTCATCAACACTCGCTGTTTTTGTTGATTCTGACCCGTTCCATGGACTATTACTCAATATTGGGGTCCCGAAGCGATTTCCATGGTTGTCAAACCCCGGGGTGCCAACACTCGTAGTTTTGGCTGATTCTTGCCCGTTTCGTGGACTATTACTCACCGTTTTGGGGTCCCAAAGCGATTTCCATGGTTGTCGAACCCCAAGGTGCGCTTACGTGTCGGTCATCAACACTCGCGGTTTTTCTCGATTCTGACCCATTTCATGGACTATTACTCAATTTTGGGGTCTCGAAGCGATTTCCATGGTTGTCGAACCCCGGGGCGCGTTTACATGTTGATCATGAACACTCACAAATTTGGCCAATTCCGGTCCGTCTGTTGGACTATTACTCACCATTTTCGAGTCCCGAAGTGATTTCCACGCTTAGCGAACCCGAGGGTGCGTTTACGTGTCGGTAATCAACACTCACAATTTTGGCCGATTCTGGTCCATTTCGTGCACTATTACTCAGCATTTGGGGTCCCAAAGCGATTTCCCCGATTGACAATCCTCGGGGTGTGTTTACATGTCCATCATCGACACTCACAGTATTGCCCAATTCTGACCCGTTTCATGGATTATTACTCACCGTTTTGGGGTCCCGAAGCGATTTTCATAGTTGTTAAACCCCAAGGTGCGCTTGCGTGTCGGTCATCAACACTCGCAGTTTTGGCCAATTCTGGCCTTTTTCGTGGAATATTACTCACTATTTTGGGGTCCCGGGTGATTTCCACAATTAACGAACCCTGGGTTGCGTTACGTGTCGATTATTAACACTCACGGTTTTTGTCGATTCTGACATGTTTCGTGGACTATTACTCACCGTTTTGGGGTCCCAAACCGATTTCCATGATTGTCGAACCCTAAGGTGCGCTTACGTGTCAGTCATCCACACTCGCGGTTTTTGTCCATGCTGACCCGTTTCATGGACTATTACTTAGTTTTGGGGTCCCAAAGCGATATCCATGGTTGTCGAACCCTGGGGTGCGTTTACCTGTCAGTCGTCAACACTCACAATTTTTGCCAATTCTGGTCCGTTTCCTGTACTATTACGCACCGTTTTCTGGTCCCAAAGTGATTTCCACGACTAATGAACCCCGGGGTGCGTTTACGTGTCGGTCATCAACACTCGCTATTTTTGTCGATTCTGACCCGTTTCATGGACTATTACTCAATTTTGTGGTCCTGAAGCGATTTCCATGGTTGTCGAACCCCGGGGTGTGTTTAAATGTTGGTCATCAACACCCACAATTTTGGCCAATTTTGGTCCGTCTCTTGGACTATTACTCACAATTTTCGGGTCCCTAAGTGATTTCCACGATTAACGAACCCCGGGGTGCGTTTACATGTTGGTAATCAACAATCACAATTTTTGCCGATTCTGGTCCATTTCGTGCACTATTACTCAGCGTTTTAGGGTCCCAAAGCGATTTCCACGATTGATGATCCACGGGGTGCGTTTACGTGTCCATCGTCAACACTCACAGTATTGGCCAATTCTGAGCCGTTTCATGGACTATTACTCACCGTTTTGGGGTCCCTAAGCGATTTCCATAGTTGTTGAACCCCAAGGTGCGTTTACATGTCGGTCATGAACACTCGCAGTTTTGGCATATTCTGGCCTGTTTCGTGGACTATTACTCATTCTTTTGGGGTCCCGGGGTGATTTCCACAGTTTACAAACCTTGGGATGCGTTTACGTGTCGATCATCACCACTCGCGATTTTTGTCGATTCTGACACGTTTCGTGGACTATTACTCACCGTTTTGGGGTCCCAAAGAATTTCCATGATTGTCGAACCTCAAGGTGCGCCTACGTGTCGGTCATCCACACTCGCAGTTTGGGCCGATTCTGGCCTGTTTCCTAAACTATTACTCAATTTTGGGGTCCCAAAGTGATTTTCACGGCTGAAGAACCACGGGGTGCGTTTACATGTCGGTCATCAACACTCACAATTTTGGCCAATTCTGGTCAGTTTCGTGGACTATTACTCACCGTTTTCGGATCCCAGAGCGATTTCCACGATTAACGAACCGCAAAGTGCATTTACGTGTCAGTTATCAACACTCGTGGTTTTTGTCGATTCTGACCCGTTTCATGGACTATTATTCACCGTTTTGGGGTCCCAAAGGGATTTCCATGGTTGTCGAACCCCAAGGTGTGCTTATGTGTTGGCCGTCAAGACTCGCTGTTTGGGCCCATTCTGGCCCATTTCTTGGATTATTACTCAGTTTTGGGGTCCCAAAGTGATTTCCACGATTGACGAACCTCGGGGTGCGTTTACGTGTTGGTCATCAACACTCGCGGTTTTTGTCGATTCTGACCCGTTTCATTGACTACTACTCACCGTTTTGGGGTCCCAAAGCGATTTCCATGGTTGTCGAACCCCAAGGCGCGCTTACGTGTCGGTCATTAGCACTCGCATATTGGGTTGATTTTGGCCCGTTTCTTGGATAATTACTCAGTTTTGGTGTCCCGAAGTGATTTCCACGACCGACGTACCCCGGGGTGCGTTTACGTTTCGCTCACCAACACTCAAAATTTTGGCCAATTTGTGTCCGTTTCGTGGACTATTACTCACCGTTTTCGGGTCCCAGAGCGATTTCCACGATTAACGAACCTCGGGGTGCATTTACGTGTCGGTCATCAACACTCGTGGTTTTTGTCGATTCTCACCCGCTTCATGGACTACTACTCATAGTTTTGGGGGGCCAGGGCGATTTCCATGGTTGTCGAACCCCAAGTTGCGCTTATGTGTCGGTCATCAACACTCGCGGTTTTTCCCGATTCTGACCCGTTTCATGGACTATAACTCAGTTTTGGGGTCCCGAAGCCATTTCCATGGTTGTCGAACCCCGGGGTGTGTTTACATGTTGGCCATCAACAATCACAATTTTGGCCAATTCTAGTCCGTTTCTTGGACTATTACTCACCATTTTCCGGTCCCGAAGTGATTTCCACGATTAACGAACCTCGGGGTGTGTTTATGTGTCGGTCATCATTACTCACAATTTTGGCCGATTCTTGTCCGTTTCGTGCGACTCACCGTTTTCGGGCCCGAAGTGATTTCCACGACTAACGAATCCCGGGGTGCGTTTACATGTCGGTCATCAACACTCACTGTTTTTGTCGATTCTGACCCATTTCGTGGACTATTACTCAATTTTGGGGACCCGAAGCGTTTTCCATGGTTGTCGAACCCCAGGGTGTCAACACTCGCAGTTTTGGCTGATTCTTGCCCGTTTCGTGGACTATTACTCACCGTTTTGGGGTCCCAAAGCGATTTCCATGGTTGTCGAACCACAAGGTGCTCTTACATGTCGGTCATCAACACTCGCGGTTTTTCTCGATCCTGACCCGTTTCATGGACTATTACTCAATTTTGGGCCCCCGAAGCGATTTCCATGGTTGTCGAACCCCGGGGTGCGTTTACATGTTCGTCATCAACACTCACAATTTTGGCCAATTCTGGTACGTCTCTTGGACTATTACTCACCATTTTCAGGTCCCGAAGTGATTTCCACGATTAACGAACCCAGGGGTGCGTTTACGTGTGGGTAATCAACACTCACAATTTTGGCCGGTTCTGGTCCATTTCGTGCACTATTACTCAGCGTTTTAGGGTCCCAAAGCGATTTCCACGATTGACGATCCTCGGGGTGCGTTTACGTGTCCATCGTCAACACTCACAGTATTGGCCAATTCTGACCCGTTTCATGGACTATTACTCACCGTTTTGGGGTCCCAAAGGTGCGCTTAAGTGTCGGTCTTCAACACTCGCAGTTTTGGCCGATTCTGGCCTGTTTCGTGGACTATTACTCACTGTTTTCGGGTGCCGGGGTGATTTCCATGATTAACAAACCCTGGGATGCGTTTACGTGTCGATCATCAACACTCGTGGTTTTTGTCGATTCTGACATGTTTCATGTACTATTACTCACCGTTTTGGGGTCCCAAAGCGATTTCCATGATTGTCGAACCCCCAAGGTGCGCTTACGTGTCAGTCATCCACACTCATGGTTTTTGTCGATGCTGACCCGTTTCATGGACTATTACTCTGTTTTGGGGTCCCGAAGCGATTTCCATTGTTGTCAAACCCCGGGGTGCGTTTACTTGCCAGTCTGTTTCCTGGACTATTACTCACCGTTTCGGGTCCCGAAGTGATTTCCATGACTAACGAAACCCGGGGTGCGTTTACGTTCGGTCATCAACACTCGTAGTTTTGGCTGATTCTTGCCAGTTTCATGGACTATTACTCTCCGTTTTGGGGTCCCAAAGTGATTTCCATGGTTGTCGAACCCCAAGGTGCACTTACGTGTCGGTCATCAACACTCGCGGTTTTTCTCGATTCTTACCCGTTTCATGGACTATTACTCAATTTTGGGGTCTCGAAGCGATTTCCATGGTTGTCGAACCCCGAAGCGCGTTTACATGTTGATCATGAACACTCACAAATTTGGCCAATTCCGGTCCTTCTGTTGGAATATTACTCACCATTTTCGAGTCCCGAAGTGATTTCCACGCTTAGCGAACCCCGGGGTGCGTTTACGTGTCGGTAATCAACACTCACAATTTTGGCCGATTCTGGTCCATTTCGTGCACTATTACTCAGCATTTGGGGTCCCAAAGCGATTTCCCCGATTGGCAATCCTCGGGGTGTGTTTACATGTCCATCATCGGCACTCACAGTATTGCCTAATTCTGACCCGTTTCATGGACTATTACTCACCCTTTTGGGGTCCCGAAGCGATTTTCATAGTTGTTAAACCCCAAGGTGCTCTTGCATGTCGGTCATCAACACTCGCAGTTTTGGCCGATTCTGGCCTTTTTCGTGGAATATTACTCACTATTTTGGGGTCCCGGGTGATTTCCACAATTAACGAACCCTGGGTTGCGTTACGTGTCGATCATTAACACTCACGGTTTTTGTCGATTCTGACATATTTCGTGGACTATTACTCACCGTTTTGGGGTCCCAAACCGATTTCCATGATTGTCGAACCCCAAGGTCCGCTTACGTGTCGGTCATCCACACTCGCGGTTTTTGTCGATGCTGACCCGTTTCATGGACTATTACTCAGTTTTGGGGTCCAGAAGCGATTTCCATTGTTGTCGAACCCCGGGGTGCGTTTACTTGTCAGTCACCAACACACACAATTGTGGCCAATTCTGGTCCGTCTCTTGGACTATTACTCATCGTTTTCGGGTCCCGAAGTGATTTCCACGACTAATGAACCCCGGGGTGCGTTTACGTCTGGGTAATCAACAGTCACAATTTTGGCCGATTCTGGTCCATTTCGTGCACTATTACTCAGTATTTTAGGGTCCCAAAGCGATTTCCACGATTGATGATCCTCAGGGTGCGTTTACGTGTCCATCGTCAACACTCACAGTATTGGCCAATTCTGACCCGTTTCATGGACCATTACTCACCGTTTTGGGGTCCCAAAGCAATTTCCATAGTTGTTGAACCCCAAGGTGCGCTTACGTGTCGGTCATCAACACTCGCGGTTTTTGTCGATTCTGACATGTTTCGTGTACTATTACTCACCGTTTTGGGGTCCCAAAGCGATTTCCATGATTGTCGAACCCCCAAGGTGCTCTTACGTGTCAGTCATCCACACTCATGGTTTTTGTCGATGCTGACCCGTTTCATGGACTATTACTCTGTTTTGGGGTCCCGAAGCGATTTCCATTGTTGTCAAACCCTGGGGTGCGTTTACTTGCCAGTCATCATCACTCACCATTTTGGCCAATTCTGGTCTGTTTCCTGGACTATTACTCACCGTTTCGGGTCCCGAAGTGATTTCCATGACTAACGAAACCCGGGGTGCGTTTACGTGTCGGTCATCAACACTCATAGTTTTGGCTGATTCTTGCCCGTTTCATGGACTATTACTCTCTGTTTTGGGGTCCCAAAGTGATTTCCATGGTTGTCGAACCCCAAGGTGCGCTTACGTGTCGGTCATCAACACTCGCGGTTTTTCTAAGATTCTTACCCGTTTCATGGACTATTACTCAATTTTGGGGTCTCGAAGCGATTTCCATGGTTGTCGAACCCCGGGGCGCGTTTACATGTTGATCATGAACACTCACAAATTTGGCCAATTCCGGTCCGTCCGTTGGACTATTACTCACCATTTTCGAGTCCCGAAGTGATTTCCACGCTTAGCAAACCCCGGGGTGCGTTTACGTGTCGGTAATCAACACTCACAATTTTGGCCGATTCTGGTCCATTTCGTGCACTATTACTCAGCATTTGGGGTCCCAAAGCGATTTCCCCGATTGGCAATCCTCGGGGTGTGTTTACATGTCCATCATCGGCACTCACAGTATTGCCTAATTCTGACCCGTTTCATGGACTATTACTCACCGTTTTGGGGTCCCGAAGCGATTTTCATAGTTGTTAAACCCCAAGGTGCGCTTGCGTGTCGGTCATCAACACTCGCAGTTTTGGCCGATTCTGGCCTTTTTCGTGGAATATTACTCACTGTTTTGGGTCCCGGGTGATTTCCACAATTAACGAACCCTGGGTTGCGTTACGTGTCGATCATTAACACTCACGGTTTTTGTCGATTCTGACATGTTTCGTGGACTATTACTCACCGTTTTGGGTCCCAAACCGATTTCCATGATTGTCGAACCCCAAGGTCCGCTTACGTGTCAGTCATCCGCACTCGCGGTTTTTGTCGATGCTGACCCGTTTCATGGACTATTACTCAGTTTTGGGGTCCAGAAGCGATTTCCATTGTTGTCGAATCCCGGGGTGCGTTTACTTGTCAGTCATCAACACACACAATTGTGGCCAATTCTGGTCCGTCTCTTGGACTATTACTCACCGTTTTCGGGTCCCGAAGTGATTTCCACGACTAATGAACCCCGGGGTGCATTTACGTCTGGGTAATCAACAGTCACAATTTTGGCCGATTCTGGTCCATTTCGTGCACTATTACTCAGTGTTTTAGGGTCCCAAAGCGATTTCCACGATTGACGATCCTCAGGGTGCGTTTACGTGTCCATCGTCAACACTCACAGTATTGGCCAATTCTGACCCGTTTCATGGACCATTACTCACCGTTTTGGGGTCCCAAAGCGATTTCCATAGTTGTTGAACCCCAAGGTGCGCTTACGTGTCGGTCATCAACACTCGCGGTTTTTGTCGATTCTGACATGTTTCATGTACTATTACTCACCGTTTTGGGGTCCCAAAGCAATTTCCATGATTGTCGAACCCCCAAGGTGCTCTTACGTGTCAGTCATCCACACTCATGGTTTTTGTCGATGCTGACCCGTTTCATGGACTATTACTCTGTTTTGGGGTCCCGAAGCGATTTCCATTGTTGTCAAACCCTGGGGTGCGTTTACTTGCCAGTCATCATCACTCACAATTTTGGCCAATTCTGGTCTGTTTCCTGGACTATTACTCACCGTTTCGGGTCCCGAAGTGATTTCCATGACTAACGAAACCCGGGGTGCGTTTACGTGTCGGTCATCAACACTCATAGTTTTGGCTGATTCTTGCCCGTTTCATGGACTATTACTCTCCGTTTTGGGGTCCCAAAGTGATTTCCATGGTTGTTGAACCCCAAGGTGCACTTACGTGTTGGTCATCAACACTCGCGGTTTTTCTCGATTCTTACCCGTTTCATGGACTATTACTCAATTTTGGGGTCACGAAGCGATTTCCATGGTTGTCGAACCCCGGGGCGCGTTTACATGTTGATCATGAACACTCACAAATTTGGCCAATTCCGGTCCGTCTGTTGGACTATTACTCACCATTTTCGAGTCCCGAAGTGATTTCCACGCTTAGCGAACCCCGGGGTGCGTTTACGTGTCGGTAATCAACACTCACAATTTTGGCTGATTCTGGTCCATTTCGTGCACTATTACTCAGCATTTGGGGTCCCAAAGCGATTTCCCCGATTGGCAATCCTCGGGGTGTGTTTACATGTCCATCATCGGCACTCACAGTATTGCCTAATTCTGACCCGTTTCATGGACTATTACTCACCGTTTTGGGGTCCCGAAGCGATTTTCATAGTTGTTAAACCCCAAGGTGCGCTTGCGTGTCGGTCATCAACACTCGCGGTTTGTGTCGATTCTGACATGTTTCATGTACTATTACTCACCGTTTTGGGGTCCCAAAGCAATTTCCATGATTGTCGAACCCCCAAGGTGCTCTTACGTGTCAGTCATCCACACTCATGGTTTTTGTCGATGCTGACCCGTTTCATGGACTATTACTCTGTTTTGGGGTCCCGAAGCGATTTCCATTGTTGTCAAACCCTGGGGTGCGTTTACTTGCCAGTCATCATCACTCACAATTTTGGCCAATTCTGGTCTGTTTCCTGGACTATTACTCACCGTTTCGGGTCCCGAAGTGATTTCCATGACTAACGAAACCCGGGGTGCGTTTACGTGTCGGTCATCAACACTCATAGTTTTGGCTGATTCTTGCCCGTTTCATGGACTATTACTCTCCGTTTTGGGGTCCCAAAGTGATTTCCATGGTTGTCGAACCCCAAGGTGCGCTTACGTGTCGGTCATCAACACTCGCGGTTTTTCTCGATTCTTACCCGTTTCATGGACTATTACTCAATTTTGGGGTCTCGAAGCGATTTCCATGGTTGTCGAACCCCGGGGCGCGTTTACATGTTGATCATGAACACTCACAAATTTGGCCAATTCCGGTCCGTCCGTTGGACTATTACTCACCATTTTCGAGTCCCGAAGTGATTTCCACGCTTAGCAAACCCCGGGGTGCGTTTACGTGTCGGTAATCAACACTCACAATTTTGGCCGATTCTGGTCCATTTCGTGCACTATTACTCAGCATTTGGGGTCCCAAAGCGATTTCCCCGATTGGCAATCCTCGGGGTGTGTTTACATGTCCATCATCGGCACTCACAGTATTGCCTAATTCTGACCCGTTTCATGGACTATTACTCACCGTTTTGGGGTCCCGAAGCGATTTTCATAGTTGTTAAACCCCAAGGTGCGCTTGCGTGTCGGTCATCAACACTCGCAGTTTTGGCCGATTCTGGCCTTTTTCGTGGAATATTACTCACTGTTTTGGGTCCCGGGTGATTTCCACAATTAACGAACCCTGGGTTGCGTTACGTGTCGATCATTAACACTCACGGTTTTTGTCGATTCTGACATGTTTCGTGGACTATTACTCACCGTTTTGGGTCCCAAACCGATTTCCATGATTGTCGAACCCCAAGGTCCGCTTACGTGTCAGTCATCCGCACTCGCGGTTTTTGTCGATGCTGACCCGTTTCATGGACTATTACTCAGTTTTGGGGTCCAGAAGCGATTTCCATTGTTGTCGAATCCCGGGGTGCGTTTACTTGTCAGTTATCAACACACACAATTGTGGCCAATTCTGGTCCGTCTCTTGGACTATTACTCACCGTTTTCGGGTCCCGAAGTGATTTCCACGACTAATGAACCCCGGGGTGCGTTTACGTCTGGGTAATCAACAGTCACAATTTTGGCCGATTCTGGTCCATTTCGTGCACTATTACTCAGTGTTTTAGGGTCCCAAAGCGATTTCCACGATTGACGATCCTCAGGGTGCGTTTACGTGTCCATCGTCAACACTCACAGTATTGGCCAATTCTGACCCGTTTCATGGACCATTACTCACCGTTTTGGGGTCCCAAAGCGATTTCCATAGTTGTTGAACCCCAAGGTGCGCTTACGTGTCGGTCATCAACACTCGCGGTTTTTGTCGATTCTGACATGTTTCATGTACTATTACTCACCGTTTTGGGGTCCCAAAGCAATTTCCATGATTGTCGAACCCCCAAGGTGCTCTTACGTGTCAGTCATCCACACTCATGGTTTTTGTCGATGCTGACCCGTTTCATGGACTATTACTCTGTTTTGGGGTCCCGAAGCGATTTCCATTGTTGTCAAACCCTGGGGTGCGTTTACTTGCCAGTCATCATCACTCACAATTTTGGCCAATTCTGGTCTGTTTCCTGGACTATTACTCACCGTTTCGGGTCCCGAAGTGAATTCCATGACTAACGAAACCCGGGGTGCGTTTACGTGTCGGTCATCAACACTCATAGTTTTGGCTGATTCTTGCCCGTTTCATGGACTATTACTCTCCGTTTTGGGGTCCCAAAGTGATTTCCATGGTTGTCGAACCCCAAGGTGCGCTTACGTGTCGGTCATCAACACTCGTGGTTTTTCTCGATTCTTACCCGTTTCATGGACTATTACTCAATTTTGGGGTCTCGAAGCGATTTCCATGGTTGTCGAACCCCGGGGCGCGTTTACATGTTGATCATGAACACTCACAAATTTGGCCAATTCCGGTCCGTCCGTTGGACTATTACTCACCATTTTCGAGTCCCGAAGTGATTTCCACGCTTAGCAAACCCCGGGGTGCGTTTACGTGTCGGTAATCAACACTCACAATTTTGGCCGATTCTGGTCCATTTCATGCACTATTACTCAGCATTTGGGGTCCCAAAGCGATTTCCCCGATTGGCAATCCTCGGGGTGTGTTTACATGTCCATCATCGGCACTCACAGTATTGCCTAATTCTGACCCGTTTCATGGACTATTACTCACCGTTTTGGGGTCCCGAAGCGATTTTCATCGTTGTTAAACCCCAAGGTGCGCTTGCGTGTCGGTCATCAACACTCGCAGTTTTGGCCGATTCTGGCCTTTTTCGTGGATAACTCACTGTTTTGGGTCCCGGGTGATTTCCACAATTAACGAACCCTGGGTTGCGTTACGTGTCGATCATTAACACTCACGGTTTTTGTCGATTCTGACATGTTTCGTGGACTATTACTCACCATTTTGGGTCCCAAACCGATTTCCATGATTGTCGAACCCCAAGGTCCGCTTACGTGTCAGTCATCCGCACTCGCGGTTTTTGTCGATGCTGACCCGTTTCATGGACTATTACTCAGTTTTGGGGTCCAGAAGCGATTTCCATTGTTGTCGAATCCCGGGGTGCGTTTACTTGTCAGTCATCAACACACACAATTGTGGCCAATTCTGGTCCGTCTCTTGGACTATTACTCACCGTTTTCGGGTCCCGAAGTGATTTCCACGACTAATGAACCCCGGGGTGCGTTTACGTCTGGGTAATCAACAGTCACAATTTTGGCCGATTCTGGTCCATTTCGTGCACTATTACTCAGTGTTTTAGGGTCCCAAAGCGATTTCCACGATTGACGATCCTCAGGGTGCGTTTACGTGTCCATCGTCAACACTCACAGTATTGGCCAATTCTGACCCGTTTCATGGACCATTACTCACCGTTTTGG
>NW_021291675.1:0-1168 GCF_002162155.2 Triticum dicoccoides
TCAGCAGTGCGTCACCGTGACGTCAGCAAGTCAACAGGGGTCGGCCAGGGTCAAACCTGACGTGTGGGGTCCACACGTCAGTGTCTCAGTCAACTAACCAGGTTAGTTAGCCCTAACTAACTTAGTTAGCCGGGCGGGGCCCGCATGTCAGTGGCCTATCTAATTAGCTAGGTTAATTAACGCTAACTAATCTAACCCTAATCAACCAGGCGCCTGGGCCCACACGTCAGGGGGTCAAACCCCGGGTCAAACCCGCCGGAGTTGACCCGCGGCTTGTCGCCGGCGACGCCAGCAACGGCGGAGGGCGTCGGAAACGCTCCTTCGGCGACCAAATCGGCGACTGAGGGGCTCTACGCGTAGCTGGGAGTCGCCCGCATCCATCTGTGCAAACGGCAGGGGCTGGGGTGGCTCGAGCTCACCGGAACGGGGCCCACGGCGGCGACCGGAGTTTGGGCCAGCACGGGCACGGGGCTACGCTTGGCGAGCGAGCGAGCTGAGAGGCTGGGCGGGCTCCTGGGAGATCCACGAGCTCGAGGTCGTGCTCGGACGCGAGTTCGGTGACCTGCAACGACGGCGGCGACATCGCCGGCGGAGCCGAGCTCGCGGCTCCGGTGGAATCGAGGCTACAGGGCGCAATCGAAGGGGGAAAGAGGGAGGGGAGGCGTGGGAGCTCACAGCGGCGCCGTAGGGGTGGTTAGCCGGCTCGGGGACGCGACGATGGTGGTGAATTGACGATGAAGATCCTCGGCGGCCGGCGATGGAAACGGCGATGCCGGCGACGTTGTGGCGCGTCCGTAGTTCCATGGCTTGGTGGGGAGGTCGAAGATGTCGTGACGGAGCTCTCAAGCACGCTGGATGGGCGAGGGAGGGCTGGTGGCCATGGTTACGGCGACGAAGACGGCGAGCTCCGCTCGGTGGTGTGCGCGGGAGGGAAGCAGAGGAGGGAACGGGGTCCAGGGGAAGAGAGGGAGGGCTGGACGGCTCCGGGCGGCTGCGTGGCGTCTCCACGCATGGATAGGCTCGAAGGGGGAGGCCTCCAGCGCGAAGCAGGAGGTGGCCAGAGCTCTTCGGGCGCGCGCCACGCCTCGCCTCTGCCTACTGGCAGAGGAAGAAGAGGACAAGGGGGGAGGAGGTGGGCTGGGCCGGCCAGGTGGGGGAGCTGGGCCGG
>NW_021291676.1:0-1582 GCF_002162155.2 Triticum dicoccoides
TCCCCCATGATTCATGTTGAACATCAACCTAGTGTTGAAAACCTTGTAAGCAATGCCTTCGTGTTCCGTTCATGAAGCTTATCCTTGGATGAAAGAAGTGACTTTCTCCAAGTTCACGTGCATTAGGTGTAAGTTGCCGCCATGAATTTGAGAAAGGTTTGTTTTGTTTCCCTTGGAATCATCCCAAATCGTTCATGCATACGTACGAAGTATCCCAAACCTTTTTTTGAATTTTTTTGCCTCTAGATCTTGAAAGCCCCGTAACTTTTTTTGTGTTAGGTTTTTGGGGATTTTGAAAATGTTTAACGGGGTTCCCCCAGTTAAATTCGGATGTAACTTTTCGAGTAGATGATTTTTCATATATAAAACTTTTTAATCCGAGTTCGTATGCAAAAGTTATGCCCATTTTACAAATTTCCAGAGATATTTTGCAAATAAAGTCGAAATTTATATTTGTAAATTTTCCCAACAACTAGACCACATATGACATGGCAAACTTATTTTCTTTTATTTTTTTCACATTTTTATCAATTTTTTTATTTTTTTTAAACTGAAAAGGCGGTCCACAGGGGGGGGGGGGGTTCTTGTAAGCCACCCTTTCTCCATGAATTTGTGTCGGATTCCCTGACCTAGTTGGCTAAGCTAAACAACAACTTGGAGAGTTGGAAGATAAAAGCTTGTCTGACTTAGTTCATGTTAAGGGATATCTTTTGTGCGTGTGTGTGTGTTGAATAAAGATGATATCTCCATTGATTGGTCTTCGTGATCAGTTGTTTGATCTATTGCCTTGTCAAGACTTTGAATTGAGTATGAGCTATCGTCAAGTCAAATCAGAACCAACGATTTTCGTAATGTTGTCTTACTCGTGGCTGATCCCTCGAGCATACACCATTACATCTTTTGGTCTGACCATTGCTATCACCGTGTTCACATGATGGTGGAAGTCCAGTAATATGGAAAATTCTGATGAGTTGTTGTTGAGCCCGTCAGCAGCATTTTTGTCTCCCCCATGATTCATGTTGAACATCAACCTAGTGTTGAAAACCTTGTAAGCAATGCCTTCGTGTTCCGTTCATGAAGCTTATCCTTGGATGAAAGAAGTGACTTTCTCCAAGTTCACGTGCATTAGGTGTAAGTTGCCGCCATGAATTTGAGAAATGTTTGTTTTGTTTCCCTTGGAATCATCCCAAATCGTTCATGCATACGTACGAAGTATCCCAAACCTTTTTTTGAATTTTTTTGCCTCTAGATCTTGAAAGCCCCGTAACTTTTTTTGTGTTAGGTTTTTGGGGATTTTGAAAATGTTTAACGGGGTTCCCCCAGTTTAATTCGGATGTAACTTTTCGAGTAGATGATTTTTCATATATAAAACTTTTTAATCCGAGTTCGTATGCAAAAGTTATGCCCATTTTACAAATTTCCAGAGATATTTTGCAAATAAAGTCGAAATTTATATTTGTAAATTTTCCCAACAACTAGACCACATATGACATGGCAAACTTATTTTCTTTTATTTTTTTCACATTTTTATCATTTTTTTTATTTTTTTTAAACTGAAAAGGCGGTCCACAGGGGGGGGGGG
>NW_021291677.1:0-1286 GCF_002162155.2 Triticum dicoccoides
ACTCGCATAATGGTCATCATAGAGTAGGCGGCGTCCTGCACAGCCATCTCAATAGTAACCCCGAGTCCATAGGAGCAGTGAAGAGGCTCGGTGGATCCAGGATAAGATGGAAATATCCTGACAGTGCAGAGATACTGGCTTTGATTAAAATCTCGGAATTGCTCTTCGACCGTGTACTCAGGATACCAGCGGTATCCAGCCTCAGTCATTACCCTGACCAACTTGGCAGTATGGCCGGGTACATCTAGGCATCGAGTCAGGCGAACCACTTGATTGAGGTCGCGAGTGGCCATCTGAAAGCACAATCATAATGCAAAGGCATTAGAATTTCTAGCAAAATTTCGGCAGCATAACAGCTGTAAATGCTCAAGAAGGATTTTGAGACATTTGACAAAGGATTTCGTACACACTCAACATCACCATATCAAAGTTCTGAAACCATTCTGGCAACATAATGTGGTAGTAGAACTGAACTAGGCTTGTATCCATCAAACTTATAAGGTACTACTGATTAGTAACTCGTGATCCTGATAGAGAGAACAGATCCTAATTCCTTAACCCCCGGTGGAAGAATGGACTGACTCAGATCAGAATGTCATAAGATAAAGGAGTAAAAAGAGCCTTACGTTCCAACCCACAAACAATTCCCCTACATATAACTAAAGAATTTCTAGACTCAACATCGACCAGTTTGGCTTGGAGAACCTACAGGCAGTCCGGCTCTGATGCCAACGCTGTCAGGACCCCAACTCGATGTCACATCGATCTAGCTGGTAACACCTCATATCACTTTGCGGCCTCACGCACGGTATCCCCACGGGTGTCGTCTTACCTTTTCCCGGGACTGTTTGCGCCTTTTGGCTCACGTATATGATAGTGTCGCTAGCATCCATATGATAAAGAGCCCGGGCTGACATGACTAGTCGTAAACCCAAAGTGGCACAGACTTACAGGGACAGGCATTCATGACCCAGCTTCGAACGTGTCGGCCATCAGCAAGTGGGTCCGGGCTGTAGCACTGGGCTAGCAGGACTCCGGTAAACCGGGCTGTAGCGGGCTAACAGGACTCCGGTACTCAAAGCGTGACATTTCCCCGAAGGGACAGACACAGGAACGAAGAAGGACACATGCCGGCCAGCCTAAGTGTTCCAGAGCAGTAGCAAGCTACCATGGCTCAGCGGTAACACTAGGAGACATTTCCCGGTAAGAGAGGCTACCAAAGATAAACAACTAGATAGTCAGATCCCACACATACCAAGCATTTCAATCATACACACAATATGCTC
>NW_021291678.1:0-1377 GCF_002162155.2 Triticum dicoccoides
TCTATAAGTACGAGTTTGTACCCGATCACGCCATTCCTAGCCTGTTTGGCTATATCATTATCTTGATGATTTCAAACTGTGCTACCTGGTCCTTATTCTCGGAGCACCAATTTGCGACGATAGCTAAGCTTACGTCGATTTTCCTCGTCATACCCTTTCACCTTAAACAACAAGCTTGAGTTCGAGTTTGTGTCGTAACTGTGGTTCCAATAACCTCTTGCTTCATCATTCCTTCGGCTTGATGTCGTCGCTGATTGATTACATCTGCATGAAATCTCTCGACAATTGTGTCGTGATCATCATCAACCTTATGAGCTCTTCCAGGAATTCAATTGAATTCATGATGGGTAATACCATCCTTGCCCCTCGATGATTCCTGTTCTCATCGACCACTTTATTGCCTTCCGTTCAACACAACTTGTTCGTGTTTTGTGTAAACCTTGAGATCCCTGCTACCCAGCAGTTGATCTTCCTTACCTCGGAAGTATTACCATCTCTTTTTGTCAAGAATGTGGTGAGAATTTCACCACCTCTTAAGAATTCTTGATAACAAAATGCTTCTTGCCATCTTCGTTCATTTCTTGGTCCCCGTGTTAATTCCAACAAGTGAACGGTGTTGTTTGGATTCTGCACTTCTAGCAACCCTATTGCTTTGAAGCTAAAAAAAAAGGAATTAAAAAAAATATATATTAAATAAATAAATAATAATTAAAATAATAAAAATAGTAATTAATTAATTAAATAATTAATTAAGTTAATTAATCCTGATTAGATTAACCTAATCACTAATTAAACTAATTAATCTGTTTTAGTTAATCTTAGTCAATGACAGTGGGACCCACATGTCAGGTTGACCCAGTCAACCCCTATTGACTGCTGACGTCAGCATGACATCATGCTGACGTCATAAATACATTTTTTCGAATTAATTAAATAAATAATTAAATTCCAAAATTATTAAAATCTTTTAAAAATCATATCTTTTAATCCGTAACTCGGATTAAAATACTTTCTACATGAAAGTTGCTCAGAACGACGAGACGATTCCGGATACGCAACCCGTTCGTCCGCCACACCCCCCTAACCTATCGAACTCGCAACTTTCCCCCTCCGGTTCCTCTGCCCGAAAACGCGAAACTCCGGGAATACTTTCCCGGATGTTTCCCCCCTTCGTCGGTATCACTTACTACCGCGTTAGGGCACACCGCACACCGCGTATTGCCTTGTTATATTTTGTGATGCTTTGTTTGCTCTGTATTCATTATTTCTTCCCCCTCTTCTCTCCGGTAGACTACGAGACCGACGCTGCTGCTGACCAGTTCGACTACGGAGTTGACGACCCCTCCTTCTTGCCAGAGCAACCAGGCAAGCCCCCCC
>NW_021291679.1:0-1152 GCF_002162155.2 Triticum dicoccoides
GTGAATAATAGCCCACGAATCGCGTCAGAATGGCCCAAAACTATGAGTGTTGACGACAGACACGCAAACGCACTCCGGGGATTGTCAATCGTGGAAATCTCTCTGGGACGCCCAAACGGTGAGTAATAGTGCATGAAACGGTCGAGAATTGGCCAAAATTGTGAGTGTTTATGACCGACACGTAAACGCACCCCTGGAGTTCGTCAATTGTGGAAATCACTCCGGGACCCCAAAACTAAGTAATAATGCAAGAAATGGGTCAAAATCGTCCCAAAATGCGCTTGTTGATGATCGACACGTAAGCGCACCATGGAGTCAAACAACCGTGGAAATCACTTTGGGGCCCAAAACAGTGAGTAATAGTCCATGAAACGGGCCAGATTTGGCCAAAACAGTGAGTGTTGATGACCGACACGTAAACGGACCTTAGGGTTCAACCACTATGGAATCGCTTTGGGACCCCTAAATGATGAGTAATAGTCCACGAATCGCGTCAGAATTGGCCAAAACTGTGAGTGTTGACGACAGAGACGCAAACGCACCCCGGGGATTGTAAATCATGGAAATCGCTCTAGGACGCCAAAACGGTGAGTGTCATTGTGAGTGTCATTGACCGACACGTAAACGCACCACGGGGTTCGTAAATCGTGGAAATCACGCTTGGACCCAAAAACAGAGTAATAGACCAAGAAACAGGCCAGAATCGGTCAAAACTGCGAGTGTTGATGACCGATACGTAAATGCACCCCGCGGATAGTTAATCGTGGAAATCACTCCGGGGCCCCAAAACAGTGAGTAATAGTCCATGAAACAGGCCAGAATCAGCCAAAACTGTGAGTGTTGATGACTAACACGTAAGTGCGCCTTGGGGTTCAACAACTATGGAAATCACTTCAGGCCCAGAAAACGGTGCCTAAAAGTCCACAAAACGCGTTAGAATTGGCCAAAACTGTGAGTGTTCATAACCGACACGTAAGCGCACCCGGGGGTTCGTTAATCGTGGAAATCATTCCGGGGCCCCAAAACAGTGAGTAATTGTCCACGAAACGGGCTAGAATTGGCCAAAACTACTAGTATTGATGACCGACATGTAAACGCACCACGGGGATCGTTAATAGTGGAAATCACACCGGGGCCCCAAAACAGTGAGTG
>NW_021291680.1:0-1319 GCF_002162155.2 Triticum dicoccoides
GCGGAGGCATTCATATAGAGTCATACTTTGTTCTAGTATCGAGTTGTAATCATTGAGTTGTAAATAAATAGAAGTGTGATGATCATCATTTTATAGAGCATTGTCCCAAGTGAGGAAAAAAAGATAAAGGCCATAAAAAGAGAAGGCCCCAAAAAAGAGAGAAAAAGAGAGAAGGGACAATGTTACTATCCTTTTTACCACACTTGTGCTTCAAAGTAGCACCATAATCTTCATGATAGAGAGTCTTTTGTTTTGTCACTTTCATATACTAGTGAGAACTTTTCATTATAGAACTTGGCTTGTATATTCCAACAATGGGCTTCCTCAAATGCCCTAGGTCTTCCTGAGCAAGCAAGTTGGATGCACACCCACTTAGTTTCTTTTGTTGAGCTTTCATATATTTATAGCTCTAGTGCATCCGTTGCATGGCAATCCCTACTCCTTGCATTAACATCAATTGATGGGCATCTCCATAGCTCATTGATTAGTCTCGTTGATGTGAGACTTTCTCCCTTTTTGTCTTCTCCACATAACCCCCATCATTATATTCTATTCCACCCATAGTGCTATATCCATGGCCCACGCTCATGTATTGCGTGAAGGTTGAAAAAGTTTGAAATTACTAAAGTATGAAACAATTGCTTGGCTTGTCATCGGGGTTGTGCATGATGAGAGAATTCTTGTGTGACGAAAATGGAGCATGACTAAACTATCTGATTTTGTAGGGATGAACTTTCCTTGGCCATGTTATTTTGAGAGGACATAATTGCTTAGTTAGTATGCTTGAAGTATTATTATTTTTATATCAATATTGAAATTTTATCTTGAATCTTTCGGATCTGAATATTCATACCACAATTAAGAAGAATTACATTGAAATTATGCCAAGTAGCATTCCACATAAAAAATTCTGTTTTATCATTTACCTACTCGAGGACGAGCAGGAATTAAGCTTGGGGATGCTTGATACATATCCAACTTATCTATAATTTTTGATTGTTCCATGCTATATTATATTCTGTTTTGGACATTATTGGGCTTTATTATACACTTTTATATTATTTTTGGGACTTTCCTATTAACCAGAGGCCCAACCCAGAATTGCTGTTTTTTGCCTATTTCAGAGTTTCGCAGAAAAAGAATATCAAACGGAGTCCAAACGGAATGAAACCTTCGGGAACGTGATTTTCGGAATGAACGTGATCCAGAGGACTTGGACCCTATGTTAAGACATCAACCAGGAGGCCACGACGTAGGGGGCGCGCCTACCCCCCTGGGCGCGCCCTCCACCCTCGTGGGCCCCCTGTTGCTCCACCGAC
>NW_021291681.1:0-2162 GCF_002162155.2 Triticum dicoccoides
AGTAGCTCGCTGTCAAATCACACAGCCCTACGTTTGCAGCAGCCTACTCCCTCGTCTTCTCGCGTCTCTGTCGAACAGACTAGGCGGAACTGCCCCGCCGCCTACCGCATAGGAAAAGCCCCGCCCTCAACTTTTAAATAGTATACAGTATACTAATTTTGTATCCATGGATTGCACCCGCGCCATGGAGCAAAGCGTCTAGAAAACGGAGGAGAGATGGTGATCTTGCAATAGAGAAGAGGGAAAGGCAAGACGGTGGTTCTGGAATGGAGATGATGGAGAGGAGAGGAGGTGGTTTTGCAATGGAGAAGATCAGAAGAGGGAGAGGCGAGACGGTGGTTTTGGAATGGAGATGATGGAGAGGAGAGGAGGTCGTTTTGCAATGGAGAAGAGGGAGAGGAGCGTGCGGCAGCGATTTAGGATTGGACGAGAGGGCCGACGTGCTGTGACTAGATCAAAATCAAAATCAATTTACCCTTCAATTAAGAAAGCGACCCCACATTAACTAGTCTCCCTTTTATTCTGGGTCATAATTGACCATGATTTTTGCACATAAAATATATGTTATACGTTGCAAAAATAATATAATTTGAAAGTACATTCAGATACAAACCAAATGATACAATTTTTGGTGACATGCATTCACATTTTGCTTGTCAAATATAGTACGTGGTCAAACTTTGACCCAAAATACGCAAAACAACAAAAAAAACTTCCAAGACCAGCGCCGCTCTTCCGCTCTTCTCCTTTTAAACCACCGCCGCTCCTCTCCTGTTCCAATCTAAATGCAGCGCCGCTCCTCTCCTCTTCCATTTCAAAACCACCATCCCTCCTCTCCTGTTCCAGTCCAAAACCAGCATCGCTCCTCTCCCATTCTAATCCAAAACCAGCGCTGCTCCTCTCCTCTTCCATTCAAAAACCACCGCTGGCGAGTGAAGGTGCTGTGGAGAAGTAGATCGATGGAGGAGTACAACCGATACGTGAGGATCGCAGACGGCGACCCTGTGAAGCTAGCTAAGATGTTGGAGATATAGTCTTGGTTTGACAACAAGGACCAACTAGCGGCGACGGTGACATCCATGGACAAATATCTGCAACAGAGCGAAAAGGCGGCGATACTCCCGGAGGGAGTCGCGCCGGAGTACATAGAGATGCTCCTCTGGGCCATAGAGCAAACAGATTCACCGAATCCGATCGTGAGGGAGCGGTGGTGGGAATATCAATCCCAGATGGAGCATCCACCAGAGATTGAAGGATCGAGCATCTACAGGGTGCCGTTTGTGAGGGTGTCCTGCTAGAGCGAGCCGGTGTAGTCTTTGTCGACCGAACCCAACTGCAAGAGGAGAAAAGCAGTTGGCCTGATGACGCTTCCCCACCATCGTCTCCCTCGCCGTTCACATCGTCTCACGGGGCGACTGTCTGCCACCGAGGAATAGGAGGGGGCTGCCCCCCAGCCCAATAGTCGGGCAGGTTGTGAGTTGTCAACAGGAGCTTAGGGTTGTCAGTATTTGCAGGTTGTGAATTGTGTTTTGTGTTGTGTATTTTGAGAGTACTTTCATATATGAGTGACTTTTGAATTTCAGATTTGTAGTATTGAGCATATGAAGTATTTTATGAATTCTAGATATCTATTTTTAGCACTTAAAAAATGTAGTTTCATAGGAGTATAAAAGTGCAGACAATGTGATTCTTAGAGAAGAAACTACAAGTTTCAGTTCTAGATAAGAAACTGCAAGTTCAGTTTCAGATAAGAAGCTGCAACTTTCAGAGGCAGAGCATTTATATTAACACGGCCTTTTCAAACAGGGTTAACATCATGTTGGAAGTTTTATTCATGGTCGAAAATGGAGCTACCAGCCAGTTAACATCATGCTGATCGACATTAATGCATAGCACATCTTCATATGATGCATAGTCAAAATGCCCACACAATGTCGAGTGTGCGAAACATAGAGAAAACGAGGGACGGAGTTTTGGCAAGTGTTGGAAGTGGTTTTGGGCTGCCCCGTCTAGGCTTTCATTTTTAACATGCGCAGCCCACGACCTCGGATGGGAGGTCCATAGGCCTGTTTGTATTTTCTTAGGGCCGTCATGTATCGACCGGCCTATGGACCTCCCATCCGAGGTTTTATTTTTGGCAGCCCAATTTATGTATTTTTTTT
>NW_021291682.1:0-1104 GCF_002162155.2 Triticum dicoccoides
CATGCCTGCTACTGCTTAGAGTTGAGTCAGGTCTGATTCATCGGGGATGAATCAGAGGCGTGTGAACATGTCCTACTGTGTGTGAGCTAAGTGTGTGAACACGATTTGGTAAAGGTAGCGGTGAGAGGCCATGTAGGAGTACATGGTGGGTTGTCTCATTGCAGCCGTCCTCAGGAACTGAGTTCTGTGTTTGTGATCCATGATTCAGCTACTACCACGCATTGGGCCCGAAACCAATGGACCCTCTCGGCTTCTTGATCACCCTTGTCCTCTGTCCAGGAGTTGCAAGTAGTTTCTGGTGTTTGTAGTATGCTGGAGGCCGTGCGCAGCGCTGACCGTAGGGGTGGGCTGTGATGCGGTAGGCACGTGGCACGGTGTACCGGGCGCCCGTTTGGTGTCTCGGGAACCCTGTTCACATCGTTTGGGGCTGTGAGTAAAACTCCGGCCGGATCTCCTCATGGATGGAACCCGAATAGGCGATAAACCTGGACTAGAGACTTAGGTGATTAGGTAGGTCGTGGCCGACACCCACGTTGGGCTTCCGCTTGAAGGTTGCCGAGTACATGTCGTGTAAACGACGGTAAGTGGTGAGAGCGTGTATGAAGAAGTACACCCATGCAGGGTTAACCTAATCTATTCGAATAGCCGTGTCCGCGGAAAAGGACTTCTGGATTGCTTATATCAGTTCATAGACAAGTGAAAGTGGATACTCTAAAATACGCAAGATAAGCGTGAGTGCTATGGATGGCGTTCTCGTAGGGAGACGGGAGCGGATCCATAGTGGTGTATTGATATGGTGAATATGTGGACTCGTGTGCGCCACCTCAAAAGAGTTACTTGCAGTCGTAGTTCAGGATAGCCACCGAGTCAAAGCTGGCTTGCTGCAGTTAAACCCCACCATCCCTTTGTTGATAATGATGCATATGTAGTTAGTTCTGATGTAAGTCTTGCTGGGTACATTTGTACTCACGTTTGCCTATTTTATGTTTTTGCAGAGAGACTTCAGTCTCACTAGTAGTTCCGCTTGGACTTCGACGTTTAGCTTGATACCTCAGCTACGATCTTGTGCCCTCGGCAGGATCTGATAGATAGTCAGGCTTCTCA
>NW_021291683.1:0-1023 GCF_002162155.2 Triticum dicoccoides
AACCCTGCAGGGGTGTACTTCTTCACACACGCTCTCGCCACTTACCGCCCTGTACACGTCATGTACCTCGGCAACCTTCAAGCGGAAGCCGGGCGAGGGAGTCGGCCACGACCTGACTAACCGAACAAGTCTCTAGTCCAGGTTTATCGCCTATTCGGGTTCCATCCGCAAGGAGATCCGGCCGGGGTGTCGCTTACGGCCCCAAACGATGTGTGCAGGGTTCCCAAGCCCACCAACCGGGTGCCACTTGGTACACCGGGCCACTGTGCCTAGTCTGTCCCAAGCCCACCTGTACCGGGTGCCACTTGGTAGACTACTAACACTGCCTACAAACACCAGAAACTAGTTGCAACTCCTGGACAGAGATCAAGTTGATTAATAAGTCGAGAGGGCTTGGAGCGCCCGGAGCCCAATGTGTGGTAGTAACTGATCATGGATCACAAACACAGAACTCAATTCCTGAGGACGGCTGCAATGAGACAACCCACCATGTACTCCTACATGGCCTCTCACCGCTACCTTTACCAAATCGTGTTCACACACTTAGCTCACACACAGTAGGACATGTTCACACGCCTCTGATTCATCCCTGATGAATCAGACCTGACTCAACTCTAAGCAGTAGCAGGCATGACAAACAAGCATGAATGAGTAGGCACAACAGGGCTCAAACAACTCCTACTCATGCTAGTGGGTTTCATCTATTTACTGTGGCAATGACAGGTCATGCAAAGGATAAAGGGTTCAGCTACCGCAGCAAGTATCAAATATGTCGTTGTTGTCCTAATGCAGTAAAAGAGAGCAGGAGCGAGAGAGTGGGATTTTATCGGAATGAACAAGGGGGTTTTGCTTGCCTGGCACTTCTGAAGATAACATTGAGTCTTCATCAGTGTCAACGATCACATCATCGGTATCACGTCTATCGAGAGGGGACAAATACCGGCAAATACAGAAAACACGATCAATGCAATGCACAATATGATGCATGCTATGACATGGCAATATGAATGTGTTTTGGGCTAA
>NW_021291684.1:0-1034 GCF_002162155.2 Triticum dicoccoides
CCCGAAGCAGCTCCGACCCGCATCTCCACAACACTCGACCCAAAATAGGAAGAAGCGCTCATCCAGTTCCTCCGTGAGAACTGGGACATTTTTGCATGGAAGCCCGCTGACATGCCAGGTGTTCCCAGGGGACTGGCTGAGCATCGCCTAAGAGTCGACTCGTCTGCAAAACCAGTCAAAGAGCATCTTCGGCGGTCCGCCGTCCAGAAGAGAAAGGCCATCGGTGAAGAAGTGGCTCGACTGTTGGCGGCAGGATTTATCCGAGAGATATACCACTCCGAGTGGCTCGCTAATGTCGTCATGGTTCCTAAGAAGGACAAGTCGCTCCGAATGTGCATTGATTTCAAGCACATCAACCAGGCCTGCCCGAAAGATCACTTTCCTCTCCCTCGCATAGATCAAATTGTTGACTCGACCGCGGGATGCGAGAGGTTGTCTTTTTTAGATGCTTACTCCGGGTACCACCAGATCCGTCTGTACGGGCCCGATGAGGTAAAAACAGCTTTCATCACTCCATTTGGGTGCTTCTGCTATATCACCATGCCATTCGGCCTCAAGAATGCCGGAGCCACATTTATGAGAATGATTCAGAAGTGTCTACTCACCCAAATCAGTCGGAATGTGGAAGCTTATATGGATGATATTGTTGTCAAGTCACGAAAAGGTTCCGACCTGCTCGCTGACCTCGCCGAAACATTTGCCAACCTCAGAAGGTATGATATCAAGCTCAATCCATCAAAGTGCACATTTGGAGTTCCTGGTGGCAAGTTACTCGGTTTTCTCGTTTCCGAACGGGGAATCGACGCTAACCCAGAGAAGATTGGCACTATCCTCCGAATGAAACGCCCTGTGCGAGTGCACGATGTCCAGAAGCTTACTGGATGCTTGGCCGCATTAAGTCGATTCATCTCACGACTCGGTGAAAAGGCACTGCCTCTTTACCGACTGATGAAGAAGGCTGACAAGTTCGAGTGGACTCCAGAAGCTGATGCAGCGTTTGCCGAGCTAAAAGCTCTGCTCTCCACCCAGCCGGT